>NC_047032.1:1415249-1715936 GCF_902652985.1 Pecten maximus | reverse complement strand
CTATATGGTGTCACCCCCTCCATATCTATATGGTGTCACCCCTCCATATCTATATGGTGTCACCCCTCCATATCTATATGGTGTCACCCCCTCCATATCTATATGGTGTCACCCCTCCATATCTATATGGTGTCACCCCTCCATATCTATATGGTGTCACCCCCTCCATATCTATATGGTGTCACCCCTCCATATCTATATGGTGTCACCCCTCCATATCTATATGGTGTCACCCCCTCCATATCTATATGGTGTCACTCCCTCCATATCTATATGGTGTCACCCCTCCATATCTATATGGTGTCACCCCCTCCATATCTATATGGTGTCACCCCTCCATATCTATATGGTGTCACCCCTCCATATCTATATGGTGTCACCCCTCCATATCTATATGGTGTCACCCCTCCATATCTATATGGTGTCACCCCTCCATATCTATATGGTGTCACCCCTCCATATCTATATGGTGTCACCCCTCCATATCTATATGGTGTCACCCCCTCCATATCTATATGGTGTCACTCCCTCCATATCTATATGGTGTCACCCCCTCTATATCTATATGGTGTCACCCCCTCCATATCTATATGGTGTCACCCCTCCATATCTATATGGTGTCACCCCTCCATATCTATATGGTGTCACCCCTCCATATATATATGGTGTCACCCCCTCCATATCTATATGGTGTCACTCCCTCCATATCTATATGGTGTCACTCCCCTTTACTAAATTTAGTACTGATCTGAGTTGAAAGTATACAAACACATTGTTTATTTTATTGAAAAAAATATTCAGTTTATTGAATGATTCAAATCAATGTGCTTGATTTTGTGAAATTTAAGAGCGCTAGTCGATAGTCTGTTTGTTTAGTTCTCACATTTGTCTTTCCAAACATTTCTATTTATGGACTGAACGCTTGATTACAGTAATGGACAATTAAACGATAAAGGACAGCTTCACCATATCGGTAAATAGCAACCCAGATATAAAATTCTCTAAAATGGTAATTATGGCTTGATGATGATGGATCTGTGTTTGTACACAAGGCAAGTAAAACAAAATGGGATTTAATTTCTTCCAATAGAATCTCGTTTGTAGGGAACACAATTTTAAAGTTTATAAATTTATCATGGGCAGTGATTTTAATAATAATGAGCAAATCTTGTAGCTTTAGTCATTAAAAAGGTACATGAGTATGGTGGAGGATTTTAGATTCTGATCCATTAATCCAGTATTTGGTCTCTGATGCTTTGTAATAAGATAAGTAATGGAATCTATATCAAAGTTCTTCGCTTTTGTCCCTTGTTCAAGCTTGGTGTTTGGTAGTATTTGGTGGTATTTGGTGGTATTTGGCGGTATTTGGTGGTGTTTGGTAGTATTTGGTGGTATTTGGTGGTGTTTGGTAGTATTTGGTGGTATTTGGCGGTATTTGGTGGTATTTGGCGGTATTTGGCGGTATTTGGTGGTATTTGGTAGAACTTGGTTTTGTTTGGTGGTATTTGATGGTATTTGGTAGAACTTGGTTTTGTTTGGTGGTATTTGGTGATATTTGGTGGTATTTGGTTTTATTTGGTGGTATTTGGTGATATTTGGTAGAACTTGGTGGTATTTGATGGTATTTGGTAGAACTTGGTTTTGTTTGGTGGTATTTGGTGATATTTCGTGGTACTTACAAATTTTAAGCTATATATTTTATACCTTTTTACCAACACAAATATCTTCAAGTGTTGATATCCCTTGTAGAAAATGTTTGATTTTAAATCAATAAAACTTATGCTCGATTGGTAATTATAAGATCATTGTCTTCCATGGAGATCCTCTCACACATTCTGGAATTCTTCCTGAAATCTCTAGCTATGATATATTATTTGTATTTTGATTTGCCTTATTGATAAACAATTAGAAACAGAACAATGTATTATTGTCATTGATGTTCGGGGGGGAAAAACAACATTAAGTGAAATATGGACATACAAATTAGATAATCTATCAAGGAATGGTCGGGATAACTTAGAAAACAGACTTGTTTTTCCTCTCCAAGATTCATTTGTCAATTCAATATAACAGAAAAATTATAAATGATTGATAACAAGCAATCTATACTAATTGTGATGGATCGCTGTGGCTAGTTTGTCCTACCTGACCAGGCCATTCCTGATGTTGACCAGGAAGAAAAATAACATCAAGTGGAAATAGATTGTTTTGTCTTCCGTACAGTCAACAGAATGAAATAATGGGACACACAAACTTATCATTAATCTTCCAACATCAAAATAATACATATATCCTGGCATCAAAACTGTCATAGCTGTGGATAGTAATATGAGTTTACTTTATTGTTTTCCTCAGTAAGCCCATGTTTGGTAATAAGCCCATGTCTGGTAATAACACCATGGAAGATTATAAGCCCATGTCTGGTAATAAGCCCATGTCTGGTAATAAGCCCATGTCTGGTAATAACACCATTCAAGGTAATAACGCCATGTCTGGTAATAAGCCCTTGTCTGGTATTAGCACCATGGAAGATTATAAGCCCATGTCTGGTGTAGCATCATTAAAGGTAATAAGCCCATGTCTGGTAATAACCCCATGTCTGGTAAGATAATAACCCCATGTCTGGTAATAAGCCCATGTATGGAAATAAGCCAGTGTCTGGTGATAGCCCTTGTTTGGTAATAAGCCCATGTCTTGTAAGAAGTCCATGTCTGGTAATAAGCCCATGTCTGGTAATAAGCTCATGTCTAGTAATAAGCCCATGTCTGGTAATAAACCCTTGTCTGGTAATAAGCCATTGTCTGGTAATAAGCCCTTGTCTGGTGATAAGCCCTTGTTTGGTAATAAGCCACCAAAATACCTTGATCACATATGCTTACTGCTTCCAACTTCATTTACTGTTTTGTTTTAGTTTTAGTTTGTTTAAAGCTGTTGGCAGTATATAGATGTACTGATACCAGCCTATAAATTACCTCTATTAAATGATTCTGTGACGAAGCATGTTTCTACATTTATTATTTCGATAGTTTAACGCTATGTAAATATGGCATTTTCAGTACTAAATATGCCAGAGACTGAGAGAGAAGAATTCAGGTTTGAAACTGGAGTAGGCTCCTACATGCCTCATTATTTCTCAGAAGCTCAGGAAGTTTTAGACATACTGAGATATTCAAGATAATCGTGCATGGAAATGTTCAATTGTTATGTTAAAAGCTTGGCTATGTAGAACTCCGTATGTCTACTGCCAGTCTGACATGTAAACAGGTTAATAGTGGTAGAAGTAACATAGCCTTATCTCTATATTGATGACAAATTTTTCCCAATAGAAGTTTCCCGTAACAAAGTAAAGGGCTCAGATTACAAATTGGGTCTCCTAATCTTGTCAGCTTCATTCAAAAAGTCACATGACTAATCAAGCCCTAATTTAATCAATGTTCTTTAACTTAGAGATATTTCTTTACTTAAAGTTTTCCATGAAAAAACATTATTAATTATCATCCAAGTTTGATGAAACTTTGTTTGCCGTCTGATATCAACAGCATCTTGGATCAGTTCAAAAATGGGAATTATTCGACTGTAAACTTACAGAGTTATTGCCCTTTATATTTATATCACTATTGGACATTTTGAACACGGTAACTAGAATGGAAATTATTCCACAGTAACTTACAGAGTTATTGCCCTTTGTAATAATATTATTATTATTTGGTTTATTTTGTTTAACGTCCTATTAACAGCCAGGGTCATTTAAGGATGTGACACTGTTTTGGAGGTGGAGGAATGCCGGAGTACCTGGTGAAAAACCACCGACCTCTGGTCAGTACCTGGCAACTGCTCCACATGGGTTTCAAACCTGTGACGGCCCCTTATCATTATTAACACTTTTTAAGCTCACCTGAAGGGAGCATTATTGGGCAAAGGAGATCTAATGTTGTATCAGCTGAGGATGCAGCCTCCCTTGGGCCAAATTTTAAGGATGGAGCCAAATAGGGGAATTGACGTTAATCCTTTAAATCCCTTCTTGTCCTGAATGCCTCAATGTATTTTGATGAAATTGGTCTTCAGAATTATTTAGGATTATTGAATGTTGTATAAATGAAGGATATGACACCCTTTGGGCAGGAAAATTAGGGGAAATACCATATAGCAAAAACAAAATTTAGAATTCTTTTTCCTTTTTCAAGAATGACAGGATTTATTACACCTGTAGTTTAAACCATTGTTGGGAGAAGCAGTTCAAGAGTAGAAAATATTTGAAATATAACGTGAATTCGAGTATTTTGCCATAGTTACTGAAATTTCCAGGTGAGCGATGCAGGCCTCTAGGCCTCTTATTCCTCAAATACATTGAAAATGATATTTAGTTTTGAAAACATAAATAAAACACTGTCAAAGAATTCCTCACAAATCTTAAAATTGCGCAACTGTTTTTGTATTTCTGATTCTTATTTTTTATTCTCTGAATTCCTGCCTTCCACCATTTGATCCATCTTTAAAAAGAAGTGAGTAAGGAGAATTCTACCCAAGCACTTTCAACATATTTATACATATCAATATGATATAAGAGTTTAAGCAAACTGTTATGACCGTTACAAAGTTCTCCACAATTTCCTCGATGGTTGGAGCACTAACAACCTGCTGTAAGACCCTATAGCACATTGATTATTTCCTCGAATTGTGCGAGACCTCGTAGTGGTAGTACAGGGCAGGCTGACAGATCGGGGCTGATTGCTACGATCCGTATCATACTCCGTCAGACACTTCCCTTATAAACCACACCCAGGATTTATCCAACATCACAAATAGTTAAATTGTACTATGAAATATAAACTGCAAATCCAATTTTGTGACAAGGTGCCACTGGTTTCCATGGTAACTATCAGTAGGCAAGGAGAAGCTCTTTATACATAGTTACAAACAGTAGTGCAGAAAGTATTTTTCTATTTTTATTTTTACAATTTTTTTTTTCTAAAACTCAGGTGTGCTGATAATTTTTCTAAGAACTTGTAGTCAATATTTGTTACAAATTCCTGTGTTTGAGAGCTGTTTTGTGTCATTGTTTGGATTAACTGCGACCAGCTTGTACTCTCTGCAGACGACTGTAAACATCTCCAGTACTAACGTTAGTCCATGTGACTTCCAACTTCACAGCCTGCTGTGATGTCCTGTTTTGACTCGGTCTTTGCAGTGCTATTGTACCCCACAGCAATGGAAAGCTTATAACACCATCTATCATCAGTAAAAACAAAAACAATATTCAGTGTCAGCTTTGCTCAGTTTGGATGTGTTTTTTTGGAGGAACCTACAAGTCATTGGATAATAGTGGAAATCTTTGACATAATGTGACCAGATAGTGAATTATAAGGCGATGGATGTATGTTGTTGGAGTTTTGGAATTCTGGAGAAATAGTGTTGTCTGCTTTTCTTGAGGTAAACTGTCGTCTGCTTGCATGTATGTACAGGTGCAGTTGTCGGCAGCGATACAGACAACGTGATCGGTAAGTTGTCAATTAACCCAAAACTTTCTGTAAATAAAATTTCAATTCAGACAATTTCATTTTCAAAACGGTATTTCAATTTCAAAACGGTATTTCAATATAACAATTAGATTAAAATATTCATGTTTTCTCAGTGGAACCTCAATACATTTTTTCAGTGATTATTTTTTTGAATTGTAAACAACTTGTCAGTTTTCATTGTTATTGATAAGGGAGGGTGAGTTATTGTCAGTTACATGTATAATGACTGATGGGTTTCAAACATGTCAGTGTTTATTTAGCCTCATGTGCTCTAAATTCTATTGTTTTTGATGAGTGTTCAGCATGCAATGTGCCTGCACAAAATTCCAAGGTAATCTGTGACATGTTTTACTCGGGTGAGTTCTGTTATATCGGTATACATGCCTTACAATGTTAAAAATTTCTGTTTTCTGGAAAGGAAATTTGGAAGTCTTTGGTTTAGAACCTATAGAACAGCTAAGCTTACATAGAACACTCCCAAAATTATAGAACATGCCCTCTAGGTTTTCAAACATGTTCTCTAGGGCATCAAACATGTCCACAAAGGCATATCAAACATGTCCTCTAGGTCACCAAACATGTCCTCTAGGTCACCAAACATGTCCTCTAGGTCATCAAACATGTCCTCTAGGTCATCAAACATGTCCTCTAGGGCATCAAACATGTCCTCAAAGGCATATCAAACATATCCTCTAGGTCATCAAACATGTCCTCTAGGGCATCAAACATGTCCACAAAGGCATATCAAACATGTCTTCTAGGTCATCAAACATGTCTTCTAGGGCATCAAACATGTCCTCTAGGTCATCAAACATGTCCTCTAGGTCATCAAACATGTCCTCTAGGGCATCAAACATGTCCTCTAGGGCATCAAACATGTCCCTAGGGCATCAAACATGTCCTCAAAGGCATATCAAACATGTCCTCAAAGGCATATCAAACATGTCCTCAAAGGCATATCAAACATGTCCTCAAAGGCATATCAAACATGTCCTCTAGGTCATCAAACATGTCCTCTAGGTCATCAAACATGTCCTCTAGGGCATCAAACATGTCCTCTAGGGCATCAAACATGTCCTCTAGGTCATCAAACATGTCCTCAAAGGCATATCAAACATGTCTTCTAGGTCATCAAACATGTCCTCTAGGTCATCAAACATGTCCTCTAGGGCATCAAACATGTCCTCTAGGGCATCAAACATGTCCTCTAGGTCATCAAACATGTCCTCTAGGCCATCAAACATGTCCTCTAGGTCATCAAACATGTCTTCTAGGGCATCAAACATGTCCTCAAAGGCATATCAAACATGTCCTCTAGGGCATCAAACATGTCCTCTAGGTCATCAAACATGTCCTCTAGGGCATCAAACATGTCCTCTAGGGCATCAAACATGTCCTCTAGGGCATCAAACATGTCCCTAGGGCATCAAACATGTCCTCAAAGGCATATCAAACATGTCCTCAAAGGCATATCAAACATGTCCTCAAAGGCATATCAAACATGTCCTCTAGGTCATCAAATATGTCTTCTAGGTCATCAAACATGTCCTCTAGGTCATCAAACATGTCCTCTAGGGCATCAAACATGTCCTCTAGGGCATCAAACATGTCCTCTAGGTCATCAAACATGTCCTCTAGATCATCAAACATGTCCTCAAAGGCATATCAAACATGTCCTCTAGGTCATCAAATATGTCTTCTAGGTCATCAAACATGTCCTCTAGGTCATCAAACATGTCCTCTAGGGCATCAAACATGTCCTCAAAGGCATATCAAACATATCCTCTAGGGCATCAAACATGTCCTCTAGGTCATCAAACATGTCCTCTAGGGCATCAAACATGTCCTCTAGGGCATCAAACATGTCCTCTAGGTCATCAAACATGTCCTCTAGGTCATCAAACATGTCCTCAAAAGCATATCAAACATGTCCTCAAAGGCATATCAAACATGTCCTCTAGGTCATCAAACATGTCCTCTAGGGCATCAAACATGTCCTCTAGGGCATCAAACATGTCCTCTAGGGCATCAAACATGTCCTCTAGGTCATCAAACATGTCCTCAAAGGCATATCAAACATGTCCTCTAGGTCATCAAACATGTCCTCAAAGGCATATCAAACATGTCCTCTAGGTCATCAAACATGTCCTCTAGGGCATCAAACATGTCCTCTAGGTCATCAAACATGTCCTCTAGGGCATCAAACATGTCCTCTAGGTCATCAAATATGTCCTCTAGGTCATCAAACATGTCCTCAAAGGCATATCAAACATGTCCTCTAGGGCATATCAAACATGTCCTCTAGGTCATCAAACATGTCCTCAAAGGCATATCAAACATGTCCTCTAGGTCATCAAACATGTCCTCTAGGTCATCAAACATGTCCTCTAGGTCATCAAACATGTCCTCTAGGTCATCAAACATGTCCTCAAAGGCATATCAAACATGTCCTCTAGGTCACCAAACATGTCCTCAAAGGCATATCAAACATGTCCTCTAGGTCACCAAACATGTCCTCAAAGGCATTTCAAACATGTCCTCAAAGGCATATCAAACATGTCCTCTAGGTCATCAAACATGTTCTCTAGGTCATCAAACATGTCCTCTAGGTCATCAAACATGTCCTCAAAGGCATATCAAACATGTCCTCTAGGTCACCAAACATGTCCTCAAAGGCATATCAAACATGTCCTCTAGGTCACCAAACATGTCCTCAAAGGCATATCAAACGTTGTCCTCAAAGGCATATCAAACATGTCCTCTAGGTCATCAAACATGTCCTCAAAGGCATATCAAACATGTCCTCTAGGTCATCAAACATGTCCACAAAGGCATATCAAACGTTGTCCTCAAAGGCATATCAAACATGTCCACAAAGGCATATCAAACATGTCCTCTAGGTCACCAAACATGTCCTCAAAGGCATATCAAACATGTCCTCTAGGTCATCAAACATGTTCTCTAGGTCATCAAACATGTCCTCTAGGTCATCAAACATGTCCTCAAAGGCATATCAAACATGTCCTCTAGGTCACCAAACATGTCCTCAAAGGCATATCAAACGTTGTCCTCAAAGGCATATCAAACATGTCCTCAAAGGCATATCAAACATGTCCTCTAGGTCACCAAACATGTCCTCAAAGGCATATCAAACATGTCCTCTAGGTCACCAAACATGTCCTCAAAGGCATATCAAACGTTGTCCTCAAAGGCATATCAAACATGTCCTCAAAGGCATATCAAACATGTCCTCTAGGTCATCAAACATGTCCTCTAGGGCATATCAAACATGTCCTCTAGGTCATCAAACATGTCCTCTAGGTCATCAAATATGTCCTCTAGGGCATCAAACATGTCCTCTAGGTCATCAAACATGTCCTCTAGGTCACCAAACATGTCCTCTAGGTCATCAAACATGTCCTCTAGGTCATCAAACATGTCCTCTAGGTCACCAAACATGTCCTCTAGGGCATCAAACATGTCCTCAAAGGCATATCAAACGTTGTCCTCAAAGGCATATCAAACATGTCCTCAAAGGCATATCAAACATGTCCTCTAGGTCACCAAACATGTCCTCAAAGGCATATCAAACGTTGTCCTCAAAGGCATATCAAACATGTCCTCAAAGGCATATCAAACATGTCCTCTAGGTCACCAAACATGTCCTCAAAGGCATATCAAACATGTCCTCTAGGTCACCAAACATGTCCTCAAAGGCATATCAAACGTTGTCCTCAAAGGCATATCAAACATGTCCTCAAAGGCATATCAAACATGTCCTCTAGGTCATCAAACATGTCCTCTAGGGCATATCAAACATGTCCTCTAGGTCATCAAACATGTCCTCTAGGTCATCAAATATGTCCTCTAGGGCATCAAACATGTCCTCTAGGTCATCAAACATGTCCTCTAGGTCATCAAACATGTCCTCTAGGTCACCAAACATGTCCTCTAGGGCATCAAACATGTCCTCAAAGGCATATCAAACGTTGTCCTCAAAGGCATATCAAACGTTGTCCTCAAAGGCATATCAAACATGTCCACAAAGGCATATCAAACATGTCCTCTAGGGCATCAAACATGTCCTCAAAGGCATATCAAACATGTCCTCAAAGGCATATCAAACGTTGTCCTCAAAGGCATATCAAACATGTCCTCTAGGTCATCAAACATGTCCTCAAAGGCATATCAAACATGTCCTCAAAGGCATATCAAACATGTCCTCAAAGGCATATCAGATATGTCCTCTAGGGCATCAAACATGTCCTCAAAGGCATATCAAACGTTGTCCTCAAAGGCATATCAAACATGTCCTCTAGGGCATCAAACATGTCCTCAAAGGCATATCAAACGTTGTCCTCAAAGGCATATCAAACATGTCCTCAAAGGCATATCAAACATGTCCTCAAAGGCATATCAAATATGTCCTCAAAGGCATATCAGACATGTCCTCTAGGGCATCAAAAATGTCCTCGGCCCTCCATGGGGCATCTTAAATTATGAAGGTTTCTGTAGTATCCAGTCATGTGTATATATCTGTAGCAAGAACTGTGTAATAGATTTCTTGATGAAATATGTATCAATGAGATATGATGAGATATGATGAGATTGAATGAGATGTAGATTGATGAGATTTGATGAGATATGGATTGATGAGATATGATGAGATATGGATTGATGAGATATGATGAGATATGATGAGATTGAATGAGATGTAGATTGATGAGATGATGAGATATTGATTGATGAGATTTGATGAGATATGATGAGATTTGATGAGATATGGATTGATGAGATTTGATGAGATTTGATGAGATATTGATTGATGAGATTTGATGAGATATTGATTGATGAGATTTGATGAGATATTAACCCTTTGAGCGCTTGTCACCGCAAATGTCGTTCCGCTAGTATCGGTCTCGTAATGTTGGTCACCGCAAATGTCGTTCTGTTGACAACTTTTTTCACACGGCTCGTAGTGTTTTTCCATCCACGTGTTTATAAATATAAACGATTCTGATTGGTTGTGTAGGCCCCAAACTAGCATAATATGGTGTGTATACTTATACACGTTGCAGGAGTACTACGATATGCTCTGTTGAACAAGCCCCGAGAGCGATCGTAAACAAATCGTAAAATTCAATCATGGCGGCCGCTTTTGACTCCGACTAGGACAACGACGATAATATTGAAAATATCTTCAATGAAAATAATGACAGTGAACCTGATTTTGAAGGTTTTGGACACGAGGATATTGTTAGGCAGGTAGCGGTAATTGCTCACATTGATTTGGATGACTTCTCGTCCGAGAATGATGAGGAAGACATAGCGGACATAGCGGAGAGTTGGAAGAAATCATCCACGGCACCTTTGTGTGCCCGTTTACAGGCGAATCAAAACCAAATGTCTATATGGGAAATCAAGAACCTATAGATTTTTTTCAGTTATTTCTGAATGACGATTTTTTAAATACTGTTGTCGAACAAACAAATTTATATGCCGACCGCAAAAAAAATCAAGGTGGTCAAGGAAATCACTCGCATATCTCCAAGTGGAGACCGGTGTCACTTGAGGAGATGAAAGTATTTTTTGGTCTTGTTATAGCCATGGGATTGGTTCATAAAGCTGATACAGATACTTACTGGGCAGCTGAGGTCGTTATTTTTACTCCATTTTTCGGAGACAAAATGTCTAAAGATCGTTTCCAAAATATAAAATATAAAAATATTCTTCAAGGCTTTCCATACCTGTAATTTTCACCTGTACATCCTTACCTGACCAATTGTTAGAGACAAATTTACCATCTATGTAAACCTTAACATATACTGAACAAAATTTGTATATATGTCTATTATTGAAAATGGCAAGGAAAACATGTTATTGAACATAAAGAAAGGTATTCATAATTTCTGTATTTCTTCAAATTAATTCAACAGTGAGGCCCCTTGTATAGTAAGAGTATATAGCGCTTAAAGGGTTAATGAGATATATATTAGATTTAGACACCCTCTATTCTAGGCCTTTAGTCCCTAAGTGAAATAAAAGATTGTGAATTCCAATATGTCTTACAAAAAATTGTGTTAAAATTCAATCAAATGGATTTTGAGAAACCTTAGGACAATGTATTTAATTTTGTTCTCAACATTCAGACAAATTTCCTGAGAGCATTGCGGCTTTTAATTTTCTCCTTATATTCCAAACGGTGATTTCATGAGGTTGTTTTGATTAAATGCGCAAACTTTCATGAAGGCAAGTGATCAGTTCACGGCTGTTAGGTTTTCAGCATGAATACATCAAGATGGCTTGTTTCTTGTCAATCATTGATGTCAAGCATCCCTCAGCTTAACAATAGAAATCTAATTTGATAACAATTTGATAATCAAATAGTTCTAAGTTTGACAGAATCGGGGAGTCCCTATTATGTTAGATTTTACTTGTGTGTAGATATAAACAGGACAGTGTTGTGAATTCTGTAACTGTTACACGATTACTTGTGTGTAGATATAAAACAGGACAGTGTTGTGAATTCTGTAACTGTTACACGATTACTTGTGTGTAGATATAAACAGGACAGTGTTGTGAATTCTGTAACTGTTACACGATTACTTGTGTGTAGATATAAAACAGGACAGTGTTGTGAATTCTGTAACTGTTACATGATTACTTGTGTGTAGATATAAAACAGGACAGTGTTGTGAATTCTGTAACTGTTACACGATTACTTGTGTGTAGATATAAAACAGGACAGTGTTGTGAATTCTGTAACTGTTACACGATTATTTGTAGTATCTGAATAACTTTCCTCTCTCACAGTAAATGTTACGGTCTGATTTAAGAACACATGAGTGTACATCCGTACGATGATTCAGACAACTAGAATATGAGATAAAGTGAAGTACTGTTAAACTTCAGATATTATTGTGTATTTCAAATTTTGTGGTTTTCAAAAAAAAAAAAAAAAGTCATGGATAATTGATAGCATTTAATAAATGTATACAGAGGATTGTACAAATTCTGGGCCTATCATTGGGCACAGAATATTGTATAATATCTAGACCTATCATTGGGCACAGAAGATTGTACAAAATATATACCTATCATTGGGCACAGAAAATTGTACAAAATCTGGACCTATCATTGGGCACAGAGAATTGTACAAAATCTGGACCTATCATTGGGCACAGAATATTGTATAATATCTAGACCTATCATTGGGCACAGAGAATTGTACAAAATCTGGACCTATCATTGGGCACAGAAGATTGTACACAGTCTATACCTATCATTGGGCACAGAATATTGTATAATATCTAGACCTATCATTGGGCACAGAAGATTGTTCAAAATCTGGACCTATCATTGGGCACAGAGAATTGTACAAAATCTGGACCTATCATTGGGCACAGAGAATTGTACAAAATCTGGACCTATCATTGGGCACAAAATATTGTATAATATCTGGACCTATCATTGGGCACAGAGAATTGTACAAAATCTGGACCTATCATTGGGCACAGAATATTGTATAATATCTGGACCTATCATTGGGCACAGAGAATTGTACAAAATCTGGACCTATCATTGGGCACAGAATATTGTATAATATCTAGACTTATCATTGGGCACAGAAGATTGTTCAAAATCTAGACCTATCATTGGGCACAGAGAATTGTACAATATCTGGACCTATCATTGGGCACACAGAAGATTGTACAAAATCTGGACCTATCATTGGGCACAGAAGATTGTACAATACAGTTATAAACACAAAGCATAACTACATGCAGCCTTCCCTTATATTTTGGTGGCTGCAGTAACAACATGGAATCTTCATCCGTTGATAAATTATCTGAGGTAAGGATGCTACAATGTTGTGATGTTACCATGGACACCCAACTGTCATGCTGTGACAGGTTCTACAATGGCTCCAACCAATCGCTGACATGTAATTCCTGATCAGGACTGTTGTGATTAAACCTGTAAAATGACTTTTATTTGATGCTGGAGAGAACAGACGAGTTGTTAACAGTCAAATTAGATTGAACATTGCTTTAAAATTTCATTTAACAGATTTTTCCAAAAATTTTAGATTCAAGGAAGTCAACCACATGCTGTAGAGGGTTTAAAAGTATTTAGAGAAGGAGCTTGGGTAGTGTTTTATTTTGAAGAAACATATGCTAAGGATTCAAATTGACTGGAGTTATCTTTTTAGCCTACCATCATAATCTGGCCGTCCTTCCATCTGAAAAGACCAACAGACAGCCATCTTGGATTTGACAGTTGAAATTTTTAATCACTATTTCTTCAGAAGTACTGGAAGGATATTTCTCAAACTTGATGTATAGGTTCATCTTGGTCCCTAGTTGTAACCTTTTATTTTGAGCTTGATTTGAAAACAAAATGGCCGACAGGTGCTATCTCGGATGTTGACAGTTGAAGTTTGTTATCACTTTTTCTTGTTTGCAGAATGTTCTCGTTAGTCTTGAGTTCCTCTAAGATTTCAGTTGTAGATTCCTGTTTATATAATAAATAGTCAGAATATACCCAATACAATTCATCAGCGGTGGGTGCCAAGATCCCAGGCTCTTGGTGAACTTTATATTGCAGCCTTTTACGTACAGAACAGAGTGTTTCGATTACAACTGTTCCAATGATATGGGCAGAATGCTAAACAAAGTTGTGTTATATAGAAGTCATAAATGTGGATCGAAAATAAAATTAGTCTAAATGTAGTCATAAATGTGGATCAAAAATAGAATTAGTCTAAATGTAGTCATAAATGTGGATCGAAAATAGAATTAGTCTAAATGTAGTCATAAATGTGGACTGAAAATAGAATTAGTCTAAATGTAGTTATAAATGTGGACTGAAAATAAAAATAGTCTAAATGTAGTCATAAACGTGGACTGAAAATAAAATTAGTCTAAATGTAGTCATAAATGTGGACTGAAAATAGAATTAGTCTAAATGTAGTCATAAACGTGGACTGAAAATAAAATAAGTCTAAATGAAGTCACGAATGTAGACCGAATATAAAATTAGTCTAAATGTAGTCAACAGTTAGTTGGCTGTTTTGAGCCTCACCTCCTCCAAACCACGAAATAGAGACAGTAAACAGAATAAGTAAAATAAGCAATCTATCGTGTAATCGGTGATATATAAGGTTTCCCATCCTCGTCAGCTCATGAAAACATCTGAAATAAAATCAATCCGGTTTTCTTTATAGACATAAAATGTTTGAAAAATGACTTGACCTCTTTTGTAAGGTTTCAAAACTTGTTTTAGAAACAAGTCACTATTAATCAATACTACTATTGTACAAAACATGCCTGTACAGTGTTTCAGTGAAATTCTTGTCCCTGAAGCTCGGCAGTCAATGTGGCAGTAAATCTGTGTACAAGAAAGCAGCAAAAGTATCCAAAACAGCTGTAAATATCTAGAAATTAAACAGGATGAATTATTCAAAAAGAAAATTATGGTATCTAACCGGAGCGAGGAGGAATGTTAAGGATGTCGTGCGTTTTATGACAGGTTAGCCTGGAGTAATCTCATCAGACACTGAAGATAGAGCTATCTTAATGCTAATACATCGAAATTACATGATATGTAGTCATCTTTCCCGAGTTAAAGATATTGATGTGGGCTTGTCGAGGGTCAAATCCGATTACTGTTAGACTTGTAATGTGTAATCTAACTTCATCTAGTTACTGTTATATCTGTTGTACAAAACCCAGAAGGAATCTGGGGAGAATATTCCAATCTTTATACTGTCAGGGAGCTGACCTCCACTGTACCTTTATACTGTCAGGGAGCTGACCTCCACTATACCTTTGTACTGTCAGGGAGCTGACCTTCACTGTACCTTAGTACTGTCAGGGAGCTGACCTCCACTGTACCTTTATACTGTCAGGGAGCTGACCTCCACTATACCTTAGTACTGTCAGGGAGCTGACCTCTACTGTACCTTTATACTGTCAGGGAGCTGACCTTCACTGTACCTTAGTACTGTCAGGGAGCTGACCTCTACTGTACCTTTATACTGTCAGGGAGCTGACCTCTACTGTACCTTTGTACTGTCAGGGAGCTGACCTCTACTGTACCTTTGTACTGTCAGGGAGCTGACCTCTACTGTACCTTTGTACTGTCAGGGAGCTGACCTCTACTGTACCTTTATACTGTCAGGGAGCTGACCTCCACTGTACCTTAGTACTGTCAGGGAGCTGACCTCTACTGTACCTTTATACTGTCAGGGAGCTGACCTCTACTGTACCTTTGTACTGTCAGGGAGCTGACCTCTACTGTACCTTTATACTGTCAGGGAGCTGACCTCTACTGTACCTTTGTACTGTCAGGGAGCTGACCTCTACTGTACCTTTGTACTGTCAGGGAGCTGACCTCTACTGTACCTTTGTACTGTCAGGGAGCTGACCTCTACTGTACCTTTATACTGTCAGGGAGCTGACCTCCACTGTACCTTAGTACTGTCAGGGAGCTGACCTCTACTGTACCTTTGTACTGTCAGGGAGCTGACCTCTACTGTACCTTTATACTGTCAGGGAGCTGACCTCCACTGTACCTTAGTACTGTCAGGGAGCTGACCTCTACTGTACCTTTGTACTGTCAGGGAGCTGACCTCTACTGTACCTTTATACTGTCAGGGAGCTGACCTCTACTGTACCTTTGTACTGTCAGGGAGCTGACCTCCACTGTACCTTAGTACTGTCAGGGAGCTGACCTCTACTGTACCTTTATACTGTCAGGGAGCTGACCTCTACTGTACCTTTATACTGTCAGGGAGCTGACCTCTACTGTACCTTTGTACTGTCAGGGAGCTGACCTCTACTGTACCTTTATACTGTCAGGGAGCTGACCTCCACTGTACCTTTATACTGTCAGGGAGCTGACCTCTACTGTACCTTTGTACTGTCAGGGAGCTGACCTCCACTATACCTTTATACTGTCAGGGAGCTGACCTCTACTATACCTTTATACTGTCAGGGAGCTGACCTCTACTGTACCTTTGTACTGTCAGGGAGCTGACCTCCACTGTACCTTTATACTGTCAGGGAGCTGACCTCTACTGTACCTTTATACTGTCAGGGAGCTGACCTCTACTGTACCTTTATACTGTCAGGGAGCTGACCTCTACTGTACCTTTATACTGTCAGGGAGCTGAACTCTACTGTACCTTTATACTGTCAGGGAGCTGACCTCCACTAAACCTTTATACTGTCAGGGAGCTGACCTCTACTGTACATTTATACTGTCAGGGAGCTGACCTCTACTGTACCTTTATACTGTCAGGGAGCTGACCTCTACTATACATTTATACTGTCAGGGAGCTGACCTCCACTTTACCTTTGTACTGTCAGGGAGCTGACCTCTACTGTACCTTTATACTGTCAGGGAGCTGACCTCTACTGTACCTTTGTACTGTCAGGGAGCTGACCTCTACTGTACCTTTATACTGTCAGGGAGCTGACCTCTACTGTACCTTTATACTGTCAGGGAGCTGACCTCTACTGTACCTTTGTACTGTCAGGGAGCTGACCTCTACTGTACATTTATACTGTCAGGAAGCTGACCTCTACTGTACCTTTATACTGTCAGGGAGCTGACCTCCACTGTACCTTTATACTGTCAGGGAGCTGACCTCTAGTGTACCTTTGTACTGTCAGGGAGCTGACCTCCACTGTACCTTTGTACTGTCAGGGAGCTGACCTCCACTATACCTTTATACTGTCAGGGAGCTGACCTCCACTGTACCTTTGTACTGTCAGGGAGCTGACCTCTACTATACCTTTGTACTGTCAGGGAGCTGACCTCCACTGTACCTTTATACTGTCAGGGAGCTGACCTCTACTGTACCTTTGTACTGTCAGGGAGCTGACCTCCACTGTACCTTTGTACTGTCAGGGAGCTGACCTCTACTATACATTTGTACTGTCAGGGAGCTGACCTCCACTGTACCTTTGTACTGTCAGGGAGCTGACCTCCACTGTACCTTTATACTGTCAGGGAGCTGACCTCTACTATACCTTTGTACTGTCAGGGAGCTGACCTCTACTGTACCTTTATACTGTCAGGGAGCTGACCTCTAGTGTACATTTATACTGTCAGGGAGCTGACCTCTACTATACCTTTGTACTGTCAGGGAGCTGACCTCTACTGTACCTTTATACTGTCGGGGAGCTGACCTCTAGTGTACCTTTATACTGTCAGGGAGCTGACCTCTACTATACCTTTGTACTGTCAGGGAGCTGACCTCTACTGTACCTTTGTACTGTCAGGGAGCTGACCTCCACTATACCTTTATACTGTCAGGGAGCTGACCTCTACTGTACCTTTGTACTGTCAGGGAGCTGACCTCTACTGTACCTTTGTACTGTCAGGGAGCTGACCTCTACTGTACCTTTGTACTGTCAGGGAGCTGACCTCTACTGTACATTTATACTGTCAGGGAGCTGACCTCCACTGTACCTTTATACTGTCAGGGAGCTGACCTCCACTATACCTTTATACTGTCAGGGAGCTGACCTTTGCTGTATTTTAAGCTCTGTTAGAGACCTCTCTGCAGTAATACTGTAAGCACTGCAGTAGACCTTGAGATATAGCCATATTCTTCTGTTTTACCAAATTCCGCACCAAATGGCGACTGGAGCTGTACGACAGCGGGACATTGTAATTTAGACAGGTGGTAATTCCTGAGCATGCCAAATAGAGCAGTCTTTGATCAATGGCCAAGCTGCACCGTGACATTACTAACGCCATGGAAACAAACATGAGGGTTAATGTTGATTGATAGCTGTGTTCATGACTCCCTTTTTATCCTCAACAGGAACCTAACAAATCTAAAGCATCACTGAATGACCTTCGGAGAATGTTTAGGTCAGGCTTTACTTAGTTTTTTCTGACCACTAAACAGATTTCCCAAGAGTAATTATTTCCTCCAAAGTGACAGAGGGACAGAATTTATAACTATAAATTATCCAAATTCCTGTGATTGTATCACAGATGTAACCAACAACTTGTATAATGCTCAAGATACCAAAGACTTGTATAATGCTCAACATACCAAAGACTTGTATAATGTTGGAGATACCAAAGATTTGTATAATATTGGAGACACCAAAGACTTGTATAATGTTGGAGATACCAAAGACTTGTATAATGTTGGACATACCAAAGATTTGTATAATGTTGGAGACACCAAAGATTTGTATAATGTTGGAGATACCAAAGATTTGTATAATGTTGGAGACACCAAAGACTTGTATAATGTTGGAGACACCAAAGACTTGTATAATTTTCGAGATACCAAAGATTTGTATAATGAACAAAATACCAAAGATTTGTATAATGTTGGAGATACCAAAGATTTGTATAATGTTGGAGATACCAAAGACTTGTATAATTTTCGAGATACCAAAGATTTGTATAATGATCAAAATACCAAAGATTTGTATAATGTTGGAGACACCAAAGACTTGTATAATGTTGGAGACACCAAAGACTTGTATAATTTTCGAGATACCAAAGATTTGTATAATGATCAAAATACCAAAGACTTGTATAATGATGGAGACACCAAAGATTTGTATAATGTTGGAGACACCAAAGATTTGTATAATGTTGGAGACACCAAAGATTTGTATAATTCTCGAGATACCAAAGATTTGTATAATTCTCGAGATACCAAAGATTTGTTTAATGTTGGAGATACCAAAGATTTGTATAATTCTCAAGATACCAAAGATTTGTATAATGTTGGAGATACCAAAGATTTGTATAATTCTCGAGATACCAAAGATTTGTATAATTCTCGAGATACCAAAGATTTGTATAATTCTCGAGATACCAAAGACTTGTATAATGTTGGACATACCAAAGACTTGTATAATGCTGAAGAATTTTATTCTAGTTGAAAATGGTTTTTCCTTTAAGAAAATAATCGACTCCCTTGAGAGAAATTCTGACAAATGTCTACATTACATTTCTAGAATTATGATCTATAAAATGTAAATCTTTGGTGTTTGAAGGTAAATATGGTCTCCTCTAAGGCCCGGAATACTTGTAGACGGAGACCTGATAGAGATCTTTAGCCCCCAGGCTGGTGGCTGCATGGCTAAGGTAGCAGACAGTTCTAATAGAGAAATAATTGACAGCGATTGTTTTAAGATTTGGATTTGAGAGGATACACTATCAGTCTGTTAGAATAAGATTAAATGTCCTATAGTTTATACTTGGGTTATTTATCTTAAAAATTCTCAAAATCTCAACAACGGCTGTCGCCATGGATACAAACAATGTACACATTATGCTTATTGAGGTCAGATATCTGGTAATTAGGAAAATATGGTCTAAATAAATGCTATATTGCATCATAATCATACTCTTTATTCCTAACAATGGCAGTCATACCCAAGATGTCAATCCTAGCAATGGCAGTCATACCCAAGGTGTCAATCCTAGCAATGGCAGTCATACCAAGGTGTCAATCCTAGCAATGGTGGTCATACCAAGGTGTCAATCCTAGCAATGGTGGTCATACCCAAGGTGTCAATCCTAGCAATGGTGGTCATACCCAAGATGTCAATCCTAGCAATGGTGGTCATACCCAAGATGTCAATCCTAGCAATGGCAGTCATACCAAGGTGTCAATCCTAGCAATGGTGGTCATACCCAAGATGTCAATCCTAGCAATGGTGGTCATACCCAAGGTGTCAATCCTAGCAATGGTGGTCATACCCAAGGTGTCAATCCTAGCAATGGTGGTCATACCCAAGATGTCAATCCTAGCAATGGTGGTCATACCCAAGATGTCAATC
This sequence comes from Pecten maximus, assembly GCF_902652985.1. Lineage (NCBI taxonomy): Eukaryota > Metazoa > Mollusca > Bivalvia > Pectinida > Pectinidae > Pecten > Pecten maximus. The sequence continues at coordinate 1,695,589 of NC_047032.1, read as the reverse complement.
CTAGCAATGGTGGTCATACCCAAGGTGTCAATCCTAGCAATGGTGGTCATACCCAAGGTGTCAATCCTAGCAATGGCGGTCATACCCAAGGTGTCAATCCTAGCAATGGCAGTCATACCAAGATGTCAATCCTAGCAATGGCGGTCATACCCAAGGTGTCAATCCTAGCAATGGCAGTCATACCCAAGGTGTCAATCCTAGCAATGGCAGTCATACCAAGATGTCAATCCTAGCAATGGCGGTCATACCCAAGGTGTCAATCCTAGCAATGGCAGTCATACCAAGATGTCAATCCTAGCAATGGCACTCATACCAAGATGTCAATCCTAGCAATGGCACTCATACCAAGATGTCAATCCTAGCAATGGCACTCATACCAAGATGTCAATCCTAGCAATGGCAGTCATACCAAGATGTCAATCCTAGCAATGGTGGTCATACCCAAGATGTCAATCCTAGCAATGGCAGTCATACCAAGGTGTCAATCCTAGCGATGGCAGTCATACCCAAGATGTCAATCCTAGCGATGGCAGTCATACCCAAGATGTCAATCCGAGCAATGGTGGTCATACCAAGGTGTCAATCCTAGCAATGGCACTCATACCCAAGGTGTCAATCCTAGCAATGGCAGTCATACCCAAGATGTCAATCCTAACAATGGCAGTCATACCCAAGATGTCAATCCTAGCGATGGCAGTCATACCCAAGGTGTCAATCCTAGCAATGGCAGTCATACCCAAGATGTCAATCCTAGCAATGGTGGTCATACCCAAGATGTCAATCCTAGCAATGGCAGTCATACCAAGGTGTCAATCCTAGCGATGGCAGTCATACCCAAGATGTCAATCCTAGCGATGGCAGTCATACCCAAGATGTCAATCCTAGCAATGGTGGTCATACCCAAGATGTCAATCCTAGCGATGGCAGTCATACCCAAGATGTCAATCCTAGCGATGGCAGTCATACCCAAGATGTCAATCCTAGCAATGGTGGTCATACCCAAGATGTCAATCCTAGCGATGGCAGTCATACGCAAGATGTCAATCCTAGCGATGGCAGTCATACCCAAGATGTCAATCCTAGCAATGGTGGTCATACCCAAGATGTCAATCCTAGCAATGGCACTCATACCCAAGGTGTCAATCCTAGCAATGGTGGTCATACCCAAGGTGTCAATCCTAGCAATGGTGGTCATACCAAGGTGTCAATCCTAGCAATGGTGGTCATACTCAAGATGTCAATCCTAGCAATGGTGGTCATACCCAAGATGTCAATCCTAGCAATGGCAGTCATACCCAAGGTGTCAATCCTAGCAATGGCAGTCATACCCAAGGTGTCAATCCTAGCAATGGCAGTCATACCCAAGGTGTCAATCCTAGCGATGGTGGTCATACCCAAGATGTCAATAACTGGATGTCACAATATCATCCTGATAGGTGATTGTACTATTGAATAAACATATAATTGTTAGAACCTTATGGTGAGTTATAGTTTAGAGAACAGGAAATTAAACTATTCTGAAAACTGTTCAGATTTAAGTAATGAACTACAGGTAGCATTCATATGTCATCAGAATGCAGTTTGACAAATGCATACACTTTCAAATAAAAGCACTTGTGCATTTTAATTTGCATTTTCCAAATGACATTCATATGCACAGTAAGCTGCCAGCTTTGTTTTGTTTGTTTGCTGAGTTTGTTGCCCCGTGAACTGCCAAGGTCATTTTTAGTCTGGATCTTCTTGTAGTAGTTGGTGACTACCTCTCTAAACAACATACGGGAGACATGTCACATATGCCATCCAGATCAATTAGGGTAAGTGTCTTGCCCAAGGACACAACCGTAACAGCAAAGACCGACTCATTTCTCAGCTTCCCTGGAAATATGAACCAACAAAGGTAAAGAGCGTCAAACCCAACTGCCTACCATTTCAGTGTTTAGTGTATAGAGACATGATCGGTCAAAATGTAGCAATTCAATATTCCTTTCTAAGTCTCATGGCTAACACCAAACTTACAACACAATGACAAGCATCCCTCTGACAAAGACAACACTAAGTCTCATGGCTGACACCAAACTTACAACACAATGACAAACATCTCTCTGACAAAGACAACACTAAGTCTCATGGCTGACACCAAACTTACAAACACAATGACAAGCATCTCTCTGACGAAGACAACACTAAGTCTCATGGCTGACACCAAACTTACAAACACAATGACAAGCATCCCTCTGACAAAGACAACACTAAGTCTCATGGCTGACACCAAACTTACAAACACAATGACAAGCATCCCTCTGACAAAGACAACACTAAGTCTCATGGCTGACACCAAACTTACAACACAATGACAAACATCTCTCTGACAAAGACAACACTAAGTCTCATGGCTGACACCAAACTTACAAACACAATGACAAACATCTCTCTGACAAAGACAACACTAAGTCTCATGGCTGACACCAAACTTACAAACACAATGACAAGCATCTCTCTGACAAAGACAACACTAAGTCTCATGGCTGACACCAAACTTACAACACAATGACAAACATCCCTCTGACAAAGACAACACTAAGTCTCATGGCTGACACCAAACTTACAAACACAATGACAAGCATCCCTCTGACAAAGACAACACTAAGTCTCATGGCTGACACCAAACTTACAAACACAATGACAAACATCTCTCTGACAAAGACAACACTAAGTCTCATGGCTGACACCAAACTTACAAACACAATGACAAACATCTCTCTGACAAAGACAACACTAAATCTCATGGCTGACACCAAACTTACAAACACAATGACAAACATCTCTCTGACAAAGACAACACTAAGTCTCATAGCTGACACCAAACTTACAAACACAATGACAAACATCTCTCTGACAAAGACAACACTAAGTCTCATAACTGACACCAAACTTTGTCAATTTTTTTTAAACTTAATTAACCATTGTTACTGATTAAAAAAGAAATATGCTTAATTATTTTAACCATTTTCATTAACTTTACAAATCTCAATCATTATGATGTTTTAAACTGTACAGAACAGACATTTTGTAATGGAAACATTTTGCCTGTTTTGACCAGCAATCAGATAAATATTGTAAAAAATGGTACCACCTCCTTGTATATCTCTTCACTATGAAACCCTGTACACTCTACCACTGAGCTAATTAGGTTTAACTTTGCTACCATGGTGACAGGGGACAGGCATTGGCCTCACGGTGGATGTTTGGTACAGTCATCCATTAGCCTTACCACTGACATCGGTCTCCTGGGGTCACTCTCAGGCCTCATCACCTTTGACACGATAAACAGCCTCTCATGGTGACATACATTGTCAGAATATTAGGGCCACAATAGATATGCCTCATTTTATTTTGTGTACTGACTGTTATCATATTCATAAATAAAACCTGAAAATTCAGGATTCTGTTTCTTAAATTTTCCCCATAAAGTGTCTTTTCCAATACTATTGATATGGTTTACACAGACCTTGGAAAATGCTTGATTTTCAGAGCTGTGCTTGAAAAGTAAAAAAATAAATTTAATAATTTACAAAAAGTCTAGAAAAAATTTTGCTTTAATTTTGAATTATACTGAAAGTGCTTATTTCATATGTTGATGCAGAATTAAAAAGAAAGCAAAGAAATTTTATTTGGTTTAAAGTGTTCTTTGTCAACATAGATCAACTGAACCACATCTTGTTGGTTATCAACTGTAGGATTACTGCATAATTCTTTGTTATTCTGATTTTAAGTGCTCAATGTTTCAATATGATTCTGAAAGTTACTTTCCTGTAATTTGCTTCAGTATTTTATCCTGATCTGAACTGACTCTAAGGGGACACAACTCTTTACAGTTAATGGGTTAATGGAATGATAATGTTAATTTGGAGCAGTATTAACTCGACACTGTGTAATGGGAATGACGGCGACCAACGAGAGAGACATTATTGTTTAGTACTCGAACTCTATCCAAAAATTCTATTCATATAGCAAGAATTCTCTGTGTATTATATTAAGTATGCAATCACTGCTTAAAAGGAAGATGGCAGGCATTCAGGAGGCCCAGGCTCTGTTTATTGAATAGTCTAGCCTATTTTACATAATATCATTCAAGTTGGAGGGGTTTTTTTCTAAAGAAAGGTTGTTATGGCAACATGAGGTATTTATCAATATGGAAATACCACCCTGAGCAATATAATAGTATTGTAGGAATGTAAAGAGTTTTCTTTTAACCTCAGAGGCTTGGCTGAATAGAATAGCTGACATCATATTTCTTATTTTCCTTGCAAATGTTTAATATTTGATTCTGTTTCCTTGGTTCTCTAACCAAATAAATTAATCAAAACATGCATACACTTTTTTTAGTTTATTGTGTCGAAAAAGTAAGCGTAATTACTAGGAATGGTTAGTATTTTAACAGTTAATTCTCTAAACCATCACTTGTAAACTTCCTTTCCTGCATGGATAAAAAAATTTGACTTGGCGTTGAACTTCTTTCTATGGTATCGAACCCTTGTAAGATAGTTAGGAGTTAGGAGCCGATTGATTGACACCTCAAGTCGACCTGCTGTTCATTTGTCTTAATTATCGACTATTTTGGCCTGGTAACCCTGTGAGCATTCATACCTACTACTCCCCTACCACCATACCATGATTTACGATCAGACGGAAGTTCAAGGTCATACTTCAAATAAAGGTTGGAGAGACTGAAAAAAAAAGTAGAAGCCAAATGAAGAAATATTTGCTCATCCTGGTTACTGCCTGCTTTCAAGCTGCTGCTGTTCTGTATTGACTTGGTGAGAAAAAGGCACCATGAACCGCATGTTACAATTAAGTTTTGAATTATTAAATTCTAAAGGCTTAATTCAGAAAGCAAGGGATTAATAAAAAGTGCACAGTTAAATAATTTGTTGGAGTTTACTAAAAGATATGTTGATAGGTAGGTTTGATCTTGTAACGAAATATTTTCCCCACTTCGTACTAAACGAGATAAAAGCTGAAACACGCAAATATTAAATGTACCAGCCCGTCTGGATTTTCCGCGGCCTGTATGTTTGGCGGAATATTGGAAAAAATAAACCAGATGAAAAGTTTAGCAAGGACTGCACTAGTTGATGACAAGCTAGAAAATGACCAGTGCGCCCCGTACCTTAACCAAAGACTAATACTGCTATGTGCCGGAGAAGACTAATTATTCCTGCTATACTTCAGAAATGCGGGAATATTTAATTTCCTATTGTGATATGAAGTTTGGCCCCTACCAATTAAATCAGGGGGACTATAAGGTACCCTCTCAGTCTGTTTTGTAGGTATGTCAACTCTGTAGCCGCTTCATTCCGTGATGGATTTTGATCAAACTTCACACGATGTTAAAGGACTATAATATCTCGAACAAGTTCAAGTTTCTGGGATTTGGTCAAGGTCAAGGTCACTGTATTTACCACCAACTGAAGTAGACTTCCTTCAACATGTAGTAAATCACATGTCCGAGTCTCTAGTTATTTGAGGTCAAAAATCAACTTCAAATTGTACGATATATCAGGATTTCAGGGCTTTTAATTCACAGTCTTCTCATCATGGCATAGTGCTATCTTCTTTGACAAAGTAGCGGGAATGGAAACCAACAAAATGTTCCATGAAAACCCACACCGAACATCACAGCTTTTGCCTAAAATTTACCAAAATGTAGGTCATGTTATTATACACAATAGATGGCGCTGCCTAACATATTTTTCGCTGGCTTAGCTAATACCTTACACACCCTGGTGTAGGCATACGTAAATGAATGGCTTAAGGCAATTTAATCGAATTTCTTCCATAAGCAAAATTTGAGGACAAAATTACTTTCTGAAGAATTGACTTTTAATGGAGTCTCGTTTACAGACATCTTGTTAAAGGTTGTTCATGTTTTTGAGATAAAAGGATTATTTATTTGATAACTTTCTCCAGAAGTCAATCATTCATTTTGACGTTAGGTAACCACGTCCAACAGTCAAAGAACATGCTCATGTTGAAAAATGTTCTATACTTCTCATAGTTTTTAAATGAATTCTTAAACAGTTGAAAAAAATTGTTTATAATTAAGGAAACAATAAATTTAAAAGTCCAAATCAATATATAGCAATCCATGAGAAAACAACAGGCTAATACACAGGCCTTTTAGACCTCTTAGGCTCTTAATGATACGCCCGGTTTTGAAGTCACCCTGTAGTATATTGAAAAATAACATTCCTGTCTGAATATATTTAACACCATAATTAAATAGACAGAATCAATAAGAATCTGTCTAATCTGATGCCCGACAGGTATAGAGAGCCTTCTGGGAAATCTCTCGTATGATGTCGGCAGGTATACAGAGCCTTCTGGGAAATCTCTGGTATAGAGATCTATTTTGGACTTGCTCCATGTTTCGGTTAAGTAAATGTATTTTATTCATGTTTTTGGTATGATATTGATTTTTTTTTTGATTTTTTTTTGAAAAAGTGTTTAAAATCTTAAGATGGAAACAGATTAAATTTGACAACCATTGTTTTGGAATCTGAAATGATGGGTAATAGAACTTTCAGTCAAACATCTGATATTTTTATCGATCAGCAGGTTTGTAACATAACAAGTTTCTTTATCAAATGTGAAAAGTTATGGGCACAAAATTAATTGTTATTCCTTGAATTCTGTTTGTACATATGTAAGTACATGTGTAAGTATGTACCTTGAACATTGAGTTCATGTTTCAAGGTCAAGGTCACCATTACTTTCTTATTTTCACTTTTTGTCAGTGCTCTAGCACCTTAATTTTATACATTGGTCAATTATGAGTATACCTCTATCAAGTTTGTGTTTCAGGGTGCAAAGGTCAAGGACAAGGTCACCATTGCTCAAAAGCTATTTATAGAAAATCTTAACACTCTAGATATAATGGCTTCATTTTAAGCAGATTTTGATCAATGTAAAAGTAAAGAATACCTTAAAGGAGTTCATGTTTCAAGGTCAAGCACAAAGAGGTCATGTTTCAAGGTCAAGCACAAGGTCACTTGCTATTTAAAGAAATTCTTTGTCAGCACTCTTGCAGCCTCATTATTTGATGCATTTAAATCTAACCTCATATATTGGTCAAGCATGAGAATAGTTTAAAGAGATTTGTGTTTTGGTGCCAAGGTCAAGGACAAGGTTATTGTTACTATTTTTATAAAAGATTTGTCAGGACTTTGACTAATGGCTTCATTTGTAAACAGATTTTGATAAAACTGTATACAATGGTCAAGTAGGGACTACCTTGAATAAGTTCATGTTTCAAGGTCAAGGTCACCATTACTATTGGTGTCTTAGAGCAGGATAATTTACTGGGTATACTAGGAGATCTATATCTCTTATGATGTCATGTTTGATATAAGGATAATTTACCGGGTATACTAGGGGATGTGTACCTTGTTTGATATAAAGGCTGTATTTACCGGGTATACTAGGGGATGTGTACCTTGTTTGATATAAGGATAATTTACCGGGTATACTAGGGGATGTGTACCTTGTTTGATATAAGGATAATTTACCGGGTATACTAGGGGATGTGTACCTTGTTTGATATAAAGGCTGTATTTACCGGGTATACTAGGGGATGTGTACCTTGTTTGATATAAAGGCTGTATTTACCGGGTATACTAGGGGATGTGTACCTTGTTTGATATAAGGATAATTTACCGGGTATACTAGGGGATGTGTACCTTGTTTGATATAAGGATAATTTACCGGGTATACTAGGGGATGTGTACCTTGTTTGATATAAGGATAATTTACCGGGTATACTAGGGGATGTGTACCTTGTTTGATATAAGGCTGTATTTACCGGGTATACTAGGGGATGTGTACCTTGTTTGATATAAAGGCTGTATTTACCGGGTATACTAGGGGATGTGTACCTTGTTTGATATAAAGGCTGTATTTACCGGGTATACTAGGGGATGTGTACCTTGTTTGATATAAAGGCTGTATTTACCGGGTATACTAGGGGATGTGTACCTTGTTTGATATAAAGGCTGTATTTACCGGGTATACTAGGGGATGTGTACCTTGTTTGATATAAAGGCTGTATTTACCGGGTATACTAGGGGATGTGTACCTTGTTTGATATAAAGGCTGTATTTACCGGGTATACTAGGGGATGTGTATCTCTTCCTTGTTTGATATAAGGATAATTTACCGGGTATACTAGGGGATGTGTACCTTGTTTGATATAAAGGCTATATTTACCGGGTATACTAGGGGATGTGTACCTTGTTTGATATAAGGATAATTTACCGGGTATACTAGGGGATGTGTACCTTGTTTGATATAAAGGCTGTATTTACCGGGTATACTAGGGGATGTGTACCTTGTTTGATATAAAGGCTGTATTTACCGGGTATACTAGGGGATGTGTATCTCTTCCTTGTTTGATATAAGGATAATTTACCGGGTATACTAGGGGATGTGTACCTTGTTTGATATAAAGGCTGTATTTACCGGGTATACTAGGGGATGTGTACCTTGTTTGATATAAAGGCTGTATTTACCGGGTATACTAGGGGATGTGTATCTCTTCCTTGTTTGATATAAGGATAATTTACCGGGTATACTAGGGGATGTGTACCTTGTTTGATATAAAGGCTGTATTTACCGGGTATACTAGGGGATGTGTACCTTGTTTGATATAAAGGCTGTATTTACCGGGTATACTAGGGGATGTGTACCTTGTTTGATATAAAGGCTGTATTTACCGGGTATACTAGGGGATGTGTACCTTGTTTGATATAAAGGCTGTATTTACCGGGTATACTAGGGGATGTGTACCTTGTTTGATATAAAGGCTATATTTACCGGGTATACTAGGGGATGTGTACCTTGTTTGATATAAGGATAATTTACCGGGTATACTAGGGGATGTGTACCTTGTTTGATATAAAGGCTGTATTTACCGGGTATACTAGGGGATGTGTACCTTGTTTGATATAAGGATAATTTACCGGGTATACTAGGGGATGTGTACCTTGTTTGATATAAGGATAATTTACCGGGTATACTAGGGGATGTGTACCTTGTTTGATATAAAGGCTGTATTTACCGGGTATACTAGGGGATGTGTACCTTGTTTGATATAAAGGCTGTATTTACCGGGTATACTAGGGGATGTGTACCTTGTTTGATATAAAGGCTGTATTTACCGGGTATACTAGGGGATGTGTACCTTGTTTGATATAAAGGCTGTATTTACCGGGTATACTAGGGGATGTGTACCTTGTTTGATATAAGGATAATTTACCGGGTATACTAGGGGATGTGTACCTTGTTTGATATAAGGATAATTTACCGGGTATACTAGGGGATGTGTACCTTGTTTGATATAAAGGCTATATTTACCGGGTATACTAGGGGATGTGTACCTTGTTTGATATAAGGATAATTTACCGGGTATACTAGGGGATGTGTACCTTGTTTGATATAAAGGCTGTATTTACCGGGTATACTAGGGGATGTGTACCTTGTTTGATATAAAGGCTGTATTTACCGGGTATACTAGGGGATGTGTACCTTGTTTGATATAAAGGCTGTATTTACCGGGTATACTAGGGGATGTGTACCTTGTTTGATATAAAGGCTGTATTTACCGGGTATACTAGGGGATGTGTACCTTGTTTGATATAAAGGCTGTATTTACCGGGTATACTAGGGGATGTGTACCTTGTTTGATATAAAGGCTGTATTTACCGGGTATACTAGGGGATGTGTACCTTGTTTGATATAAGGATAATTTACCGGGTATACTAGGGGATGTGTACCTTGTTTGATATAAGGATAATTTACCGGGTATACTAGGGGATGTGTACCTTGTTTGATATAAAGGCTGTATTTACCGGGTATACTAGGGGATGTGTACCTTGTTTGATATAAGGATAATTTACCGGGTATACTAGGGGATGTGTACCTTGTTTGATATAAAGGCTGTATTTAATTTCCCCAGGGGGATCTTTGGCTGTCTAACTTTACTTGTAATATTAGATGTCCATATTTTGATTGATGATTAGTGCCCAGCTGTGAGATTTCCATCAGGCTTCTCATTTATGTATAATCTTAAGAAAATCACACTGATAAAATGCTGTATCAACTATAAAGAGCATAGGGTTATGTACTGTACAGTGGCATTCATAGGGTTATGTACTGTACAATGGCAGTCATAGGTCGATGTACTGTAAAATGGCAGTCATAGGGTCATGTACTGTACAATGACATTCATAAGGCTATGTACTGTACAATGACAGTCATAGGGTCATGTACTGTACAATGACATTCATAGGGCTATGTACTGCACAATGGCAGTCATAGGGTTATGTACTGTACAATGACAGTCATAGGGTCATGTACTGTACAATGACATTCATAGGGCTATGTACTGTACAATGACATTCATAGGGTCATATGTACTGTACAATGGCAGTCATAGGGTCATGTACTGTACAATGGCAGTCATAGGGTCATGTACTGTACAATGGCATTCATTAGGCTATGTACTGTACAATGGCAGTCATAGGGTCATATGTACTGTACAATGGCAGTCATAGGGTCATGTTCTGTACAATGGCATTCATTGGGCTATGTACTGTACAGAGGCAGTCATAGGGTCATATGTACTGAACAATGGCATTCATAGGGTCATGTACTGTACAATGGCAGTCATAGGGTCATGCACTGCACATTGGCATTCATAGGGCTATGTACTGTTGTATTATGCTACAACACTGGTAGAACTTCCTACATAAAGTCTGATGTGGACATCACTTGGACCATGTCCAACGATATCCCAGAGGTCAGCCTTGCTCCTCCCAATTAGCTGTTTTACACTGGAGGTATGGCATTGTTCCTGCCAATTAGCCTGTTTATAGGGGGGATGGTGTAGCTGTTTTGTTGGTCTGGTACAGACAGCTATACTCATACTGCTTCAACCTCCTCTTCTCCTGTAAAACTGGTCTGAAATCACATAAAATTTGGTTACCCACAACGTGAATGATATTGAAAAGGAAGGGCTCCCAGATCATTTTGATAGATTTGTACTGTCTGTCTTAACATTGAAATTTCTTTCTGCCTGGTCATTCTTGAAATTAAGATTATTTGTAATTTTGTTGGGTTATTTTTTTAATTTTCCTTCTCTTTCATAATTTTTCATTGGGTTTTGTCTGTTATAGATCTTGTGAACAGACAATTCACTGATGTAGAATTTTAGTGGTTGACTTTTATTGACATTCCAGAACTAGTAATTTCATGTCTCAATGATAAATTCCCTGTTAAACTATTCTGTATGCAGTATATTATATTTAATTTGATTTCGTGGGAATGTAATATAGAAGATAAACAAACCAACCAATAAAATGGATGGCGGTCCTGGAGAAACACCGGTTGTCAGTCATTGGTGAATTGTTAGCTTAATTGATGTTTTTACCGTTTTTCCCTGACTGATGTTTTTATCTAGCTTCTTTATGATATAAAATTTACCCAAACAATCTAAGAAAGAAACTTCAACTCAAAATAGAGGATGAGCTTCGCTTGACAATCTAATCACATTTATGAATATTTTCTTTACTGAACTTCTACATGTTTAAGATTGTGGTGGGCTTATTACCAGACATGGGTCTGTTGTTAGATAAATACAGTATGTACCTCAGTACGACCAATTACCATGCTTTGTATGACAGGTTTCATGGACTGCAATATAGACAAATTTAATCATCACTAATATAATATTTAACTGTATTAGTCCTAACACTGATGAGGTACAGTGGATTCTGATTATTATACCCCGCAACGAAGTTAGGGGGGTATACTGGAATCGGGTTGTCTGTCCGTCCGTCCGTCCGTCTGTCTGTAGACACATTTTGTCCGGACAACTCCTCCTAAACCGAAGGGCCGATTTCAATGAAACTTCACACAAATATTATTGATCATGTGTAGATGTGCATGCCATTTTCTTTTTCTCAAAATTATGGTTGCTATGGCAACTGGTCACTATATTACTGGGTTATCTTAGTTAGCCTCTAATTAACAGTTCCAATTCATCATTGACTCGTGCAGATTGCGGGGGTATTAGTCAGCCATCCTGGCGACAGTTCTAGTTTTCAAATGAAAATATGTAAGTAAGTATTCAAGTAGGCAGAGTTTGGGTTTGGTTCCTTAATCCTCGACATGTGTCCATCATCTAGAAGACATGGAGTTGGACACTTGATACATGTATCAATTATTCCTTTGTATGTAAAAAGCAAATTAAAAGCATTAATTTGTAAGAATTAAAGTGTTTTTATCATATGAACTTAAAAATGAATTTTTTGAAATGTGAATTGGTATGAAGGATGGGCTTGTCGTTTACATCTCTTCACATATTGATCTTCATTTGTTGAAGACACTGGTTTTGTTCAATAAGTAAACATTTGTTTATTACTAAAAATAACTGCATCTTCACTGCTAGTAAATATATATCTAATATTGGACAAAAACTATCAACAGGATTAAACAATTCTACCTACATGTCGTTATATATGATCATGATTGTGTGAGAAGGCTGACAAAATATACATGCTACACAAAAGCGAAAATGAGAAAAACTTTATATTATAAATAATATTAAAACAATGTTCAACATGCCTCCCCATGCATAGACCTGTCATAGATTTTTTAGTAGGCAGTTACAAAGTGCATTTCATGAAGTATAGATCAGAACGTTTCATCAATATCACTCTCATGATATATATATACATTTGTATTTTCAGATTTTTCATATTCAAATAGTTTCAGTGTAAAATGTTTAAACAATTACCTGGAGTTAAAATAAAAGATGAAGAAGGATACAATCTGGACCGGGGAGAACTTATGCAAATAAGCAGGTTATGCAAATAAGCAACTTATGCAAATAAGCAGGTTATGCAAATAAGCAGGTTATGCAAATAAGCAGGTTATGCAAATAAGCAGGTTAAGCAAATAAGCAAATTGAAGACTGAAATATCACCACAGAACACAACGTACTTTGTTATTATCTGCCCTTGGGAGTACTCAGTTGATCATTTCTCCCATTTCTACATTTCAAAAAACAAGAAAACAAGCATAACATTGATAGAAACATGATAAATTGTAGTCGTGGAACTCAAATTTTCAGTCGCTCATCAAATTTATCATGTTAAAGCTTTATCACTGTGATTTGTCTGTGCATCAATTTAATTAATCAATATTGAAGGCTGGAACAACGCTTCACAATAATAGTCACTTGAGCGTTTGATTCAAAGCTATCACTGTTATTGAAAGTAATCAAGCATCGCAATGAAAATGATCATGTCCATACCACTTGATGTGAATCACATTTGACATTGTGGACATGCACATACAGTGTAAAGCATATAAACTTTACTTATCAGTTCCTGTATATGTAAATCGTCATTCTAAAGAACTCCGGGTTTTGTGGGTATTAAAGTTACTTGTCAGCTGGTTTTTAGCCCAATATTTACATAAAGTGATTTTTAGATAATGTCTTTTGTCCATAGTCACATCTTCTGTTTCCTTACACAATCCTTGTCTTGACTTTTGATCTGCCCCTCAAATTTGATGGAAATTTAATTATATGAGGTCATCCATCGGGTGTAAACGTTAATTTGTTTGTCCAAAAATCTCCTACATTATTCAACCAATGATTTTGAGAGTAAAAAAAGTGTTCCTATCGCGGGGTTGAGAAGAGCAGCAAAAATATTCCTCAATCTTGATATGAAGGTTCCTAGTTGTCCCTATTCAATTTTGAATCTGATCTAGAAATCAAAATGGCAGTAGGCGGCCATCTTGGATTTTGAAAGTTGAAATTTGTTATCAATATATATCGGGAAGTTCTTAGATCTTTCATAGTATTTGTATATAAGAAAGTTCCCCATGTTATCAAATGATTAAGAAGTTTAGAGGAAAGAAGAGAAAAATCGCAGACCATGCAGCCCTCTGATTTACTTTAAAGTTGTCACCAACCAGACCTCTGATTATTCCCAGTAAAATGCTTTTGTGGGTACATTTTTTACTACCATTTCTGATCCAAAACCATTAAGGAAACTCCGTGAAACCTGGTACAGGTATTGGTTTTGTGGACTCTAGTGGTGCCTTTTGGTATGAAGTGGGTTTCATATTTCATAATTTTCCTGTAACTATGGAAACATGGTTAAAAACCTACATAGACCTGTTTCTGGAACGTATCTCCAAAAACATTTTAAGATCACTTTAGGTTACATCACCTGACATAAAATTAATTGGTATAGTGGTCTAGTGATGCCATTTACTATCAAGACATTTTCATTTTATAATGTTTCTGTAACCAGGGAAACAAATAGTCAACTTTAAAATCAGCCCTCTAATTGGCTATGTAGCTGCCAGCCGTAATGAGCCCTGTTCTTTGATTGGCTGTTTAGCTGTCAACCATAATTGAGCCCTGCTCTCTGATTGGCTGTTTAGCTGTCAGGCTTAATTGAGCCCTGCTCTCTGATTGGCTATGTAGCTGCCAGCCTTAATTGAGCCCTGCTCTCTGATTGGTTATGTAGCTGCCAGCCTTAATTGAGCCCTGCTTTCTGATTGGCTATGTAGCTGCCAGCCTTAATTGTGCCCTGCTCTCTGATTGGCTATGTAGCTGCCAACCTTAATTGAGCCCTGCTCTCCGATTGGCTATGTAGCTGCCAGCCTTAATTGAACCCTGTTCTTTGATTGGCTGTTTAGCTGTCAACCTTAATTGAGCCCTGCTCTCTGATTGGCTGTTTAGCTGTCAGGCTTAATTGAGCCCTGCTCTCTGATTGGCTATGTAGCTGCCAGCCTTAATTGAGCCCTGCTCTCTGATTGGTTATGTAGCTGCCAGCCTTAATTGAGCCCTGCTTTCTGATTGGCTATGTAGCTGAAGCCTTAATTGCGCCCTGCTCTCTGATTGGCTATGTAGCTGCCAACCTTAATTGAGCCCTGCTCTCCGATTGGCTATGTAGCTGCCAGCCTTAATTGAGCCCTACTTTTTGATTGGCTATGTAGCTGAAGCCTTAATTGCGCCCTGCTCTCCGATTGGCTATGTAGCTGCCAGCCTTAATTGAGCCCTACTTTCTGATTGGCTAAGTATAGTTTCCATGTAAGAACACAATGTCACACCATCAGATGATTGATTCGTAGACTAATCCTTGATTAAAGAAAAGATTAACAAATCCAAGATGAATGCTCCTTTGAATCTAATATTGGACTAGATAAGACTGAAGTCTGTGACTGGAAGGTGATATAAGTAATTAAGGCTTGTCTATATCTCTTTCTCTAGCCATCTTTCACAATCAGTCACACCAATCACAGTAGTGGACTTGTGGGTTATCGGTTCTTTATGTGTGAATTTATGCCTAGTGATGGACGACTGGTTGTCCAAATCTCTGATTTAGGCCAAGAGTCGACCTCCCCTCTCAGGTAACTTTCCCTCCTTGGCTAAATTCGCACTGGTTTAAACTCTATTTCAATCTGCCAGCGTGAAATTACTGTTGGAGAAAATCGTCAATCAAGAAAAATTGCGTTGAAACGAGTAGTTTACACATGAAGTGGCACATTTTCAGGATCAAGTGACTCATTGTTTTAATGCCAGGAACCAGGAGGAACAGACAAAATCTCTGTCATCAACCGACAATAAACGTTACCCAAGCTTCGGCAAACAAAAAACAAGAAAATGCTATCAATTTTATAAATCTTTTCTAAAGTCACTTTAGGAACCTGTTTTTGATTATATGTTAAACTGAAAGTGCTAAAGTGTCAAATAAACTTACATAAAATGTCTTTTAAAGTATTTAGGTAATAGAGTATTTGATTTGATTTCAGCCACTATGCAGTTTGCAGATAATTTCAGTATTCACAAACCAAACCCTTTCATTGCTTGACCTGTCTTAAGTCACTAGGTTTTATGATGAAAGCCTATTTGATCGTTGATTTAAACATGAAATAACATGTAGTTATCTCCCTTGATTGATCTTAGGCAGTATAATGCTTGGAAATTCACTCCCAGAAAAATTGGTGTGGAAGTGACATCATTGCAGGAAAGGATGAGAAAGATTATACAGGATATAGGTTGTGAACCATTATACCAGTAATCTGGGGTATTACAACTTACGATTCACATTATATTTGAGATACATGTAAAAAACAGACAAAAGCTCTTTCCCTAATATAGGGTTTTTGTCAGGAGTAATTTTAACACTGCTGTCAGTAAAATAAGTGGTTTCTTTGACTCCATCAAGGGAAATGATTGGTATATAGGGTACATGAGATTAGTTGGTATATTGAGAGGAATTGCCTCTAGCGACTATCTGCATGGTGAATAAACGGCTTTGTGTTACAGAATTCACCGTAAATCCAATATCACCAAAATTCACTGTACACCAATCTCGACAAAATTCACCGTTCACCCAATCTAATCGAAATTTACCATACACCAATCTAAACAAAATTAACTGTACACCCAATCTAATCAAAATTCACTGTACACACAATCTCAACAAAATTCACTGTACACACAATCTCAACAAAATTCACCATACACACAATCTAATCAAAATTAACTGTACACCCAATCTAATCAAAATTCACCATACACACAATCTCAACAAAATTCACCATCCACCCAATCTCACTAAAATTCACCATACACACAATCTAATCAAAATTCACCATACACACAATCTCAACAAAATTCACCATACACCCAATCTAATCAAAATTCACCATACACACAATCTCAACAAAATTAACTGTACACCCAATCTAATCAAAATTCACCGTACACACAATCTCAACAAAATTCACTGTACACACAATCTAATCAAAATTCACCATACACCCAATCTAATCAAAATTCACCATACACACAATCTCACTAAAATTCACCATACACACAATCTAATCAAAATTCACCATACACCCAATGTCACTAAAATTAACTGTACACCCAATCTCACCAACAAGCAGTAAGTGCATTTTGTAAAATTAGCTATGAGATGCCATATAGGTACAACTGTAAAATGTGTGTTATACAGGAGAAGCTAGGTCACATGACTTATAGAGGAAGAGCTAGGTCACATGACTTATAGAGGAAGAGCTAGGTCACATGACCTATAGAGGAAGAGCTAGGTCACATGACCTATAGAGGAAATGCTAGGTCACATGACCTATAGAGGAAATGCTAGGTCACATGACTTATAGAGGAAGAGCTAGGTCACATGACTTAAAGAGGAAGAGATAGGTCACATGACCTATAGAGGAAATGCTAGGTCACATGACCTATAGAGGAAGAGCTAGGTCACATGACCTATAGAGGAGAAGCTAGGTCACATGACCTATAGAGGAAGAGCTAGGTCACATGACTATACAGGAGAAGCTAGGTCACATGACTTATATAGGAAGAGCTAGGTCACATGACTTATAGAGGAAGAGCTAGGTCACATGACTTATATAGGAGAAGCTAGGTCACATGACTTATACAGGATAATTAGATCACATAACTTATACAGGAGAAGCTAGGTCACATGACTTATACAGTAGAAGCTAGGTCACATGACTATACAGGAGAAGCTAGGTCACATGACTATACAGGAGAAGCTAGGTCACATGACTTATAGAGGAAGAGCTAGGTCACATGACTCTTAGAGGAAGAGCTAGGTCACATGACTCTTAGAGGAAGAGCTAGGTCACATGACTTATACAGGAGAAGCTAGGTCACATGACTTGTACAGGAAGAGCTAGGTCACATGACCTATAGAGGAAGAGCAAGGAGACACCATTCCTCGACACATGGTTGGCTATAACATTGATTTACACAGTGAGCCTTGACCTTATTTTTAGGTTTATTGTTCATTTGTTCCTCATCCTCTATCAATGGTACTGCTGTACTGAGAGACCTCATATAGTGGCGACATGGAGCTCTGTAATGGAAATTCTATATTACTTAATTCAGGGGAATGTATCCTTTCCTCCAATCCACACTTAATAGGCTGCACATACAAAGATTATAGCAGATTTCTAAATTAAGAAATATTAATTGTACATAATTTCTAACATTTACGGATAAAAATCAGGTTAAAGACCGGAAGAAATCCATGTTTTATGCACGTTTGGTTAATTGAATCCTGCATGCTTCAGTATTTATGTGAAATACTGAACATTAAGTTATCCTGTGTTCTAGATTGGCATTGTAGAATACCATTATTCTTTATAAAAATGCATTTTTAATTTGGTCAAGTCAACTATCAATAGAATTATGATATTGAAGTTTTGTTAATATAGATTGTGGAAGAAAATGCATGATTTATAATATAGACCTTTTGTAAGAAGGCTCTACAGGAGTTTGATGAGCCTGTTTAGGATACGACCATCATAGTACAGAACAACAGCGGCAAGTTATGTCAGTATCATATCGGCCAGTGGAGAGTACAATGTTTTAAAATTTCCGTTTTTGAATTTTCCATGTGAGAAATGGAAATGTTTCTAAATTTAGAGTCATATTAACACCATGTGTTGCCACTCGGATCCATTAAGGTGTCAAAATACATCAAACCAACCATTAACTGACAGGAAAATCTTGATTCGAAATTAAATTTTATTTCTTCAAGTCTTAAAATTTCAAATTTTTCTGACAATGAATTTTTCCTGCATCCTTTGAAGATCTGATTGTAACTTAAGCTTGTTTCTTGAAGTTCTACAATTATGTCAATATTCCTAATGTCACTTTTGATAATTATAACGAAATTTTCTTTGGTTTTTGAAAATTTAACTAAAATACTGGGCTTCATTACAGATTTTATCGTATCAACATCGTTTGAAACACCAAGATAAATCTAGTTCCTGTCAGAAATTGAAATAGATAACTACATTCAAGTGTTAACTTCTTTTACATCTTAGTATCAGCTGTGGGCGTGACAATTATAATAATAATTCACTCATTAGCGTCATCTGGATCGCCATACCAACACGTTTGAAAGTTTTCCCGTGATTATCCCTGGTCCTGTTTAGGTATTTCATGTCAAATCGACGTGATGGTGATGTTACAAACGCAGGGGATTTGTCAATCAAGAAGGGTTTACGCAGTCATTTCCCGAAACGTAAGTACCGAATTACCTGATTGTATCTATATTGTCCAAAACACTGCCTACTGACAGAGCAGCTAGCTAGCCATCGATATCTCGTATAAATTTTTTATTCAAAAATGTGAGTTTTAGTTGAAATTTGATGTAATAAAGTATGTTGGTCAGTGAATGACAAAACAGTTAGCAGAATTATATTTCCTTTTCACCCCAATTTTGATGAATATCAAGTCTATAATTATAATGGTAAGTTATTTGATGAATATCAAGTCTATAATTATAATGGTAAGTTATTTGATGAACATCAAGTCTATAATTATAATGGTAAGTTATTTGATGAATATCAAGTCTGTAATTATAATGGTAAGTTATTTGATGAATATCAAGTCTATAATTATAATGGTAAGTTATTTGATGAATATCAAGTCTGTAATTATAATGGTAAGTTATTTGATGAACATCAAGTCTATAATTATAATGGTAAGTTATTTGATGAATATCAAGTCTATAATTATAATGGTAAGTTATTTGATGAACATCAAGTCTGTAATTATAATGGTAAGTTATTTGATGAATATCAAGTCTATAATTATAATGGTAAGTTATTTGATGAACATCAAGTCTGTAATTATAATGGTAAGTTATTTGATGAATATCAAGTCTGTAATTATAATGGTAAGTTATTTGATGAATATCAAGTCTATAATTATAATGGTAAGTTATTTGATGAATATCAAGTCTATAATTATAATGGTAAGTTATTTGATGAACATCAAGTCTGTAATTATAATGGTAAGTTATTTGATGAATATCAAGTCTATAATTATAATGGTAAGTTATTTGATGAATATCAAGTCTATAATTATAATGGTAAGTTATTTGATGAACATCAAGTCTGTAATTATAATGGTAAGTTATTTGATGAACATCAAGTCTGTAATTATAATGGTAAGTTATTTGATGAATATCAAGTCTATAATTATAATGGTAAGTTATTTGATGAACATCAAGTCTATAATTATAATGGTAAGTTATTTGATGAACATCAAGTCTGTAATTATAATGGTAAGTTATTTGATGAATATCAAGTCTATAATTATAATGGTAAGTTATTTGATGAATATCAAGTCTATAATTATAATGGTAAGTTATTTGATGAATATCAAGTCTATAATTATAATGGTAAGTTATTTGATGAATATCAAGTCTATAATTATAATGGTAAGTTATTTGATGAATATCAAGTCTATAATTATAATGGTAAGTTATTTGATGAATATCAAGTCTATAATTATAATGGTAAGTTATTTGATGAATATCAAGTCTGTAATTATAATGGTAAGTTATTTGATGAACATCAAGTCTGTAATTATAATGGTAAGTTATTTGATGAACATCAAGTCTGTAATTATAATGGTAAGTTATTTGATGAATATCAAGTCTATAATTATAATGGTAAGTTATTTGATGAATATCAAGTCTGTAATTATAATGGTAAGTTATTTGATGAATATCAAGTCTGTAATTATAATGGTAAGTTATTTGATTGATTAACTTAGTCTATATACTATCAATTGCTGATATCTAAGTGTTGAACTAAGTTGGCCGAATACATTTTGGATGACAGACAAATGGAATGTCGCCCGACCAAAATAACAATTGGATACTATTATAGTTCTCTAGCTGGTCAGAAGGTGACAATTAATTGTTTTGATTTTTGTTTTTATCATACGAAAGGTATTCCAGAGCTTTTTGATTTTGAGTAGATACCTTTTTCCGTAATATTAAACTTTAAACCACATAATTGTACCAGTTATGCAGATTTTTGGTAGAATTAAGAGACAAATCAACCTTATTTTCACAAGAAAATATCAATTTCATCTGTGATCACCTCCCAATGATATCCGTAACACCTCAGAACTTCAGTACAAATCTCAGTGTGACAATCAGTAACTGTCTCAATGATTTTTCTAACTCAAATCATAACAAGTCTTGTCTGTCTGTAGAATATAAACAGTTATGTTTCCCTTTGACACGACAACTTTATTAGGACGGGCTCCATCTTAATAAAATGGTAATTCTCCCCTAACACATGGGGCCTCAGTGGCCGAGTGGTTAAGGTGTCCCGACACTTTATCGCTAGCCCTCCACCTCTGGGTTGTGAGTTCGAAACCTTTGTGGGGCAGTTGCCAGGTACTGACCGTAGGCTGGTGGTTTTTCTCCGGATACTGGGGCTTTCCTCCACCTACAAAACCTGGCACGTCATTAAATGACCCTGGCTGTTAATTAATAGGATGTTAACTCTTCCCGTACTTTGTGTTCTTTCTGGATTCCGTACCGGAAGTAGTTATTAGGCTTGCCCCCAGAAGTTTAAACAAAATGACAGACTACATGTGCATTTTTGGTGTGTTGTTTTTTTCATATACAAACACAAAAGTTAGTGTTATCTTTGTTCATAATTAAGAAATATTTAACTAAATAAGATCTAGATGTCAGATTGAACACTCTGAAACGTACTATACACTGATATCTGAAATGCAAATGTAGCAAGCCGCCATATTGTTTACATTAACAACATTTTGAGAAATTATCACCTATTGCTCTAACGCAAAAACATGTAACCGAAACGAAATAAAAACGAATTTGTCAACAAAAATGTTTGTTTCAAAAGTTTTGACCACCTTTTATTTGCCATTGCATCAGATGATTGTATATGTCGGGTGATAGTTTCAACAAATCAACATTTTAATAACGTCAACTACGCCTGTCGACTATAGTCGACAGCGGGGAAGAGGGAGCTTGAAAGTATGTCGACTATAGTCGACAGCGGGGAAGAGGGAGCTTGAAAGTATGTCGACTATAGTCGACAACGGGGAAGAGGGAGCACATTTTTATGTCGACTATAGTCGGCAACTGTACTCAAAGAGTTAAACAAAATTAACCAAATAAACCAAACCCCCCTTACAACTAGCGATATATAGGAGTGTATTAAAAGTCTTGGCTTTATAAACAAGGATGCGAGAATTGAACATTTTATATAGTTTGGTTTTAAGGTTTAAGGTAATTATACTAAAAGCTTTATATTTATATCAACTTGTGACATGTATTATTGTATCTAATATAGTTTTAGTGTTTTATTTCAAACTTCAGCGACAGGGAAGGTGTACTCCTATATTATAAACTTGACATAATTTTATATGTTCATTGATTTTTCTGCCTAAAGATGATTGCTGGGTTTTCTGTACATTTTAGGATGAAGTGATCTAAATTAACCACCAATACTAGAACTCTAGTTAGAACAGTCTGAATGACTAAAATGTCACGTATATACTTAACAGAAGTAGGATTATATATTTGAGTACAAATAATGCCTCTTAAGTTTAAGTAAGTTCCAAAATTGGCTCAGAGAGTTTTTGAATCTCACAGCTGAGTTGGATCAATGAATGTTGATTGTTATTGAAACAAGATCTCTATAGCAGAGAGCAGTACCTTCTTCAGCTAGGCTTAACAAATAAGACAAAATTCTGTACGATATCCCCCAGGGTTAAAAAAGTCTTAGAAACCTTTATTGATCCTGTTTTTGATTGACGATAAAATGCAGTGAGACTTGGATTGAAATAAACAGAATTATTGCTAACACAGCTTGGGTTAAACATTCTGAATCTTGGAAGTCTTCAAAATTTAACACCGAACAGAGCAAGCCATTATGTAAATTAGCCTCATTTGAATATTCATGAGTTGTTTTTGTTATGTTTCTTTTGACACAATTTTGCTTAAAAATGTCTTTAACTGCAAAGGGTATAGAGTCGCGTGCCTCTGAGATTAAAATGTTGTAATTGTCAAGAAGGGAGTCCCTTAATTGACTCTTTGCATGGCGTTACAGCCGTAAACTGTTCATGGCTTAGAGTCCGGATTAGATGATGTGAGTTATTCACAGGAAAAGTTGTTTTTTATTTGTTTATTGTGTTTTATTTCAGTTTTACAACTTCTAACTGTTCAGATAATATTGAGAGATTATGCATGCTCCTTGATTAAAAAAAAAGATAAGGCAAACTTCTGGATTTGTGATAAATGAAACGGATACTGATGTTATAGGCCTCCCTAACGAGCGTAGAATGATGTACGTTACATACATCAAATATAGACCCAGTCTCGTCTAAATTGACAGATTTGTTACAATACTGAAACACGACATCAATATTTCAGACCCGCGCCACAATGGAGAACATAGGGGCTGTTCTTGTCTGTGGTAGATGATATGTAATATATCAAACAGCTGTCAGGAAGAAAGGAGCTTTGCCATTACAGTGTTGGCTCTAACCCTCAGTATGACAACAATAGAGAGAACAATAGGGAAAACTGACATGTAAACAAAGTTATGATAAACAAAAAAAATATAGACTTGGTGAAAGACCCAAACAAAGTCCAGGTATTCCAGAAAGGTAAGATATCTCCATTGTCGACGCCCATAATTCTATACTAAGTCTAGGTATTCTAGAAAGGTAAGATATCTCCATTGACGACGCCCATAATTCTATACTAAGTCTAGGTATTCTAGAAAGGTAAGATATCTCCATTGTCGACGCCCATAATTCTATACTAAGTCTAGGTATTCTAGAAAGGTAAGATATCTCCATTGACGACGCCCATAATTCTATACTAAGTCTAGGTATTCTAGAAAGGTAAGATATCTCCATTGTCGACGCCCATAATTCTAAGTTCAGGTATTCTAGAAAGGTAAGATATCTCCATTGACGACGCCCATAATTCTAAGTTCAGGTATTCTAGAAAGGTAAGATATCTCCATTGTCGACGCCCATAATTCTATACTAAGTCTAGGTATTCTAGAAAGGTAAGATATCTCCATTGTCGACGCCCATAATTCTAAGTTCAGGTATTCTAGAAAGGTAAGATATCTCCATTGTCGACGCCCATAATTTTATACTAAGTCCAGGTATTCTAGAAAGGTAAGATATCTCCATTGACGACGCCCATAATTCTATACTAAGTCCAGGTATTCTAGAAGGGTAAGATATCTCCATTGACGACGCCCATAATTCTATACTAAGTCCAGGTATTCTAGAAAGGTAAGATATCTCCATTGACGACGCCCATAATTCTATACTAAGTCTAGGTATTCTAGAAGGGTACGATATCTCCATTGACGACGCCCATAATTCTAAGTTCAGGTATTCCAGAAAGGTAAGATATCTCCATTGACGACGCCCAT
This sequence comes from Pecten maximus, assembly GCF_902652985.1. Lineage (NCBI taxonomy): Eukaryota > Metazoa > Mollusca > Bivalvia > Pectinida > Pectinidae > Pecten > Pecten maximus. The sequence continues at coordinate 1,671,217 of NC_047032.1, read as the reverse complement.
AATTCTATACTAAGTCTAGGTATTCTAGAAGGGTCAATATCATTCATTGACGCCGCCCATAATTCTAAGTTCAGGTATTCTAGAAAGGTAAGATATCTCCATTGACGACGCCCATAATTCTATACTAAGTCTAGGTATTCTAGAAGGGTACAATATCATTCATTGACGCCGCCCATAATTCTAAGTTCAGGTATTCTAGAAAGGTAAGATATCTCCATTGACGCCGCCCATAATTCTAAGTCCAGGTATTCTAGAAAGGTTAGATATCTCCATTGACAACGCCCATAATTCTAAGTTCAGGTATTCTAGAAAGGTAAGATATCTCCATTGACGACGCCCATAATTCTATACTAAGTCTAGGTATTCTAGAAGGGTCAATATCATTCATTGACGACGCCCATAATTCTAAGTTCAGGTATTCTAGAAAGGTAAGATATCTCCATTGACGACGCCCATAATTCTAAGTCCAGGTATTCTAGAAGGGTAAGATATCTCCATTGACGACGCCCATAATTTTATACTAAGTCAAGTTGTTACAGAAGGGTACGATATCTCCATTGACGACGCCCATAATTCTAAGTCCAGGTAATTCAGGGGTGTAAAAATCCACTAGCCCGACGCCCGGGGCTAGTGAATTTCCAGGGCGGGCTAGCTAAAAAAATTGTGCCTACTAGCCCCGGGCTAGTTGGTCCTTCGCTAGTAGGGGACGACTTATCATCGTTTCCTAAATTAGGAATCTTGTCAAATGCTACATTCTCTAACTGTCGAATCCACGAAAGTAAAAGTAAATTATTTCTTTTGTTCTTGTTGATGACGGTTCGCTAAATTGCGCTCTGTTGTATCGTAGGCTACAGTTGGAAATACCCTTCTACCTTTTTATAGAACAGTGACGCAATGCGTCGTACTGTAACGTGATTGGCTACAATCGTATCACTTTCACTGCGGGATAACATACCATGTAATGCGTTAAAATACAGAGACTTCAACAAAATGGAAGTTATTTTTGAATGTTTGTTCAGTAAAGATGATCATTTAATCGATATTTATAATTTTAATCACGACTTGTATCCATTTTTATGTAGCGATAACTGTTACATTAGGAATGCGGTTATGTCGCAATCGTCTGACTCTCAGTAGGACACGGACGAGACGTTTCGCCCATCACATTGGAATATAAAATGCGAACATAACGTCATATAAAGCCATATAAAAAGATTGCAAACGGCATAAAACACAATAAAAAGCATTCTTTATGTCACGAATAATATTGTTTTATTTGACTTGAATTGTACTTTCAATTGATGTAGCGTGGCGACTTCGTTGATATTTTGTGTCAGATCGAATATTTTATGCAATTTCGGCAACGAATATTTATTTTAACAATGCAACCCCAATTTGTTTTGTCAGGGCTAGTGAAAAAATATACCTTACTAGCCCAGGGCTAGTGAGTGTGAAATTTTTTTTACACCCCTAGGTATTCTAGAAGGGTACGATATCTCCATTGTCGACGCCCATAATTCTATACTTAGTCCATATCTGAGTCAAATTTGTTTCAACAGATTTGATAAAATGACATGTTAGTCCGAAAATGGATAACTTACTTGCAAGTGATTTCTGAGTAAGTTTGAATAATTATTTCAATAACACATTAAAAACAGATACAAGGAAAAACTTAAATTGAATTTCTTCAGAAAATTATTTGATAATTTCAGAAATAAGGACATTTAAAAGAAATTAATTTTATAGTTAGTTGAATTTGTCAAGTGAATTTTTATGTTTCACAAAATTTAACGTATAAATTAAATTTATTTGAAACGTGCAGATACCAATTTCGCTGAGAAATATCTAGTTACCAAAACTGATTGATACTTAAAGGGTCTTCAGTTTCCTCTGTAAAATTTCCATGGCACAAAACATTTAAACACAAATATGTCGGCGACCATCTTAAGAACCAATTTTCTTGATTAATTGTATTTGAATAAATCAGCTGTGTTAATTGTTTGCCTGCATGTCTGCTCCTGAAGTTTGTTGTCAAGGTCACATTTATCTAGGTCAAGGTCACCCGTCAATGCCATTTCAACTGATTGTTACAATAGCTCAGGTGTATTTGAGGTTTGGTTAATTTGAAATTGAATTGGAGTTTGTGTTTAAGTTATTTCTCGGCATTGCGTTTAAATTACACCCTCAATATCATCAGGCTTACAATTCCAAACCCATTCGACGAAGGAAACAGACTATTACGATAATTTTGCGAATTACACCATTTATTTTGTGAAATTCAAATTTCTTAAGTTGATAGAGCTGAATTACTCATGCTATTGTTGAAATTTAAATTCAAGATGTCACCTTCTTTTTATAGTGATTAAGTACACACTATTGCATTGTTATAGTTTAACATATACTTTCAAAAAATGTAATATTAGGATTAAAGATGTCAGAAAGATTACCGAATTCAGTTGCGAAGGAATTTTGAAAAAGATTCATGTGTCTAGAATATATAAAGCTAGTCAGGAAGCCGAAGGATGGAATTTCTAGGACTTTGGCTTTTCAAAAGGATTTATTTAAGGAAATTTCATGCCCTCAATATTGAAATGTGTATCAATTGTTACAAAACTTTTAAACGGATTGTAAGAAAATGATGAGTTATAGTTCTCGGCTTTCATTGTGGTTTTTACCAATCCCTGAATTTTTTATGAAGTCAGCTTTACAAATATCCAACAAAAAGGTTCCTCATGGGAATGGTAAACTGAGTGTGATTCTGGAGATTTCCGAATTCTTCTGGGGAATTGTTTGAGTAGAAAAATTATATGAAAATGATGTTGTGATCAGAGGAGGAAGCTCTAGGGTATATTTCACATTTGATTGATCTGGTATCTTAGAATCAGGAAACAGTGCACTATTCTGTATTGTAAGTGTATTGATTTCAAGGTTAACCCTGGTTCAGAATGTCTGGGTATCCACGGGAGGGACATTCAGTTAGATATCATGTACTTGTATAAAGGAGTTTTAACAAGTAAGGGTCGCTGTAAAGGAGTTTTAACAAGTAAGGGTCGCTGTAAAGGAGTTTTAACAAGTAAGGGTCGCTGTGAAAGAGTTACTATTTGACAGTCACACTGAAAGAGCTTCTATCTGAAGGTCATGCAGAAGGTCAAACTTAAAGAGCTTCTATTTGAAGGTCATGCAAAAGGTCAAACTGAAAGAGCTTCTATTTGAAGGTCATGCAGAAGGTCAAACTAAAAGAGCTTCTATTTGAAGGTCATACAAAGGGTCAAGCTGAAAGAGCTTCTATTTGAAGGTCATACAGAAGGTCAAGCTGAAAGGGTAACTGTCCCCAGTTTTTTATCCTCTGTTTCATATAAACTGTTTTGATGCCAAAAAGGGACTGCGGTGGCCGAGTGGTTAAGGTGTCCCGACACTTTATCACTAGCCCTCCACCTCTGGGTTGCGAATTCGAAACCTACGTGGGGCAGTTGCCAGGTACTGACCGTAGGCCGGTGGTTTTTCTCCGGGTACTCCGGCTTTCCTCCACCTCCAAAACCTGGCACGTCCTTAAATGACCCTGGCTGTCAATAGGACGTTAAACAAAACAAACCAAACCAATGATGCCAAAAAGTCATTTCCAGAATGTGGAATACTAAATGTCCATGCAGAAATTTGGTCTTTGTGAGTATTTGTCACTCCTTGATATTGTTGTTGATGTTTATTTTCCTGTGTGACACAAATTAATTCATCTAAAGGCAGAATGAAGCAAAACCTCCCTGCTCATGGATGTATTTGGTCTGTAGGGAAATTAACTCAGATTTTGATGTGGTATATTCAGAAAAATAAGCCATTTAAAGAAGTCTGATTTAAACTAATTAGCACTTTGTCTCGATAATGACCCAAGAGTGAAATATTAACGGCTGATATCACCTCTTCATGCTTCTCTAACACAAAACTGAAATGTATATGGTATTACTGGAACTATAGACTCTCCCTTCAGTTATACAAATCACAGAGGACCTGGGGGGGGGGGGGGGGGTAGTGATGGAGGGGCCATAGAAAAAAAAATGGTTACACAAATCACAGAGGGAGCTAGAGGGGGGGGGGTATAGTGATGGAGGGGCCATAGAAAAAAATGGTTACACAAATCACAGAGGGAGCTCGGGGGTGGGGGGTATAGTGATGGAGGGGTCATAGAAAAAAATGGTTACACAAATCACAGAGGGAGCTCGGGGGTGGGGGTATAGTGATGGAGGGGTCATAGAAAAAAATGGTTACACAAATCACAGAGGGAGCTCGGGGGTGGGGGGTATAGTGATGGAGGGGTCATAGAAAAAACTAATAGAATTAAACACATTGATGCATATATAAAAACAGATGACAAATCCAGTCAGTTCTCGAAGGGATTTCACATGGGTATCTCTTACAAAGGTTCAGCTGATTGATAAGCTGTTCATAAATTACTGTATTTAACAGTATAAACCTGGTAAGCTCATCCGTGATCTTAAGTTTTATAAAACAGGAACAAATACTTTTAATTGTCCTTCATTGCCCAATGCTGAAAAGCTATAAAACTGCCAAATTGACTTGTAAAACTGACCAATGTGTAATACGATCCCTTCTGATCAATGTGCCAGACATTCAGTGGAGCAGATTTAACAGTAATGTCTTGTAACAATCTACATTTGCTGCAGACATGCAATGCTGAGAAGTTAGTGGAAAATATATGTCATTGGTATATCTAGCATCCTGCTGTTAAAGTCTGGGATAGCTTGGGGAAATCAAAACAACCTGCTCATTTCAAGGATGATTCCCGGCCTCGTTTATCAAATTGGACTATATATACCTCCAGACGGCAGTTTTACTCGATAGTTATCATTGTTTCAGGGAAAAAATACATTTTTCGAAGTCAATGTCATATATGTAGTTAGATGGTGAAATATATTTAGCCCTGAAGACAATGAAGATATCTGACATTTTACATCCATACAATATATACCTATATAACCCTGTTATATAGGGGCCACGGTGGCCGAGTGGTTAAGGTGTCCCGACACTTTATCACTAGCCCTCCACCTCTGGGTTGCGAGTTCGAAACCCAAGTGGGGCAGTTGCCAGGTACTGACCGTAGGTCCGTGTTTTTTCTCCGGGTACTCCGGCTTTCCTCCACCACACAAACCTGGCACGTCCTTAAATGACCCTGGCTATTTATAGGATGTTAAACAAAAACAAAAAACAAACCCCATAATATCCTGCCACTGTTGAATTAGTGAGAGCTGTCATGAATCGTCACACACTTGCTTCAACCTCTAGATTTCACACATAACTTTTAAACATGAACACATCCGGACATCTTAAAAAACAACATCAGTATTTCTATAAATAGAATTTCTGATGTTCTTGTGACTGATTTTGGAGGTCGGGTGGCACGCTTGCCTGTCACCTTGGTGGTTCAGGGGTTCAATTCCTGAATCAGAAGTGAAAAGGTCACCTGCAAACCAATAGGTTTCCCCGTGTACTCCGGTTTCCTTTCAAAGTAAGACCCCTCACATGCTTCTATCTGGTCCAACAAGCGTGATGAATAGATATGTTGATTATAACGTGTTTCGCATGTGTTGTAAAATAAATAAAGTTTACAGTTTTTAATGACTGATTCAAAATACAATCCATCGTCCTGTAAAGTTTGACAGATATAAACCATTCTGTGAGGATAATCTCATTAGTTATTCTGTGTTAAAGTGATCAGCAAAAAGAGCATGTGGTGACATTTCAAGTCCATGTGATCTTTTTTTTTTTTTTGATTTTTTTTTGCTCTGTTTGAAGTTTTGTACCATATGAAACCCAGTTTTACGTGTAATGTATTATTAGCAATAGTATATCGGTCTATGATGTCGTAGTATTATTCATTATCTGATGTGCTGTAGCGTGTGATGTATTCAATATTATAGGGCCAGCAGAGATACTGATTCATCTGTGGTGCGTCCGTTGTAAGTCAACTTTTCTTTTAAATCACTACCCAGTCATGAAGTACTGAATGGATTTTGACCAAATTTGGTCAGAAGCATCCTTGGGTGAAGGGGAACCAATTTGATATAAATGGGGTCCAATAGAGGAAATAACGCAAATTCTTTAAAATTCCTTTCTCCTTCTCCGTAGAAATATAGTGTTTTGCCATAATCACTGCAATATCCAGGTGAGCAATACAGGCCTTCTGTGCCTCTTGTTATTTTGAAACCTACTCTATGGTATCAATTTGTGTGTGTTTTTTTTAATTTTTTTTCAAATGAATTTTTTCCGGTAGAGATTGATAAATGATTAAAACAAAATAAATAGCTCTTATTTTCATTGAAATTTAAAGTTAATATTGATGTATTGTTCTAAATCGTCCAAATGTGTCACCATTATATTAATCGAGGCCGAATATGTATATTTCAAAAAAAAAAAAGTGACAAACGCCCTTAATGCAAAAATGTAGCATACCGCCTTAATACAGTGTAAAGTTTCAGAAAGTAAATTGGGCAAGGGATCAGTGTGTTGTGCTGAATGATGAAATTGTCCACCAGTTGTTTGGATAAATATCAGTTTGTATCACTTACTCAGATGTCCATTATCACTATCATACAGAATAACTGTATCAACAATTCGACATTCATCACAGAGTGGTCTGGGTGCCAATGTCGTGAGATGTTTTGATTATTTTGTCCAGTACGTGTTTCATATTGTGTGTCAAATGGATAAAGCAGACATTGAAGTCTAGAGTGCTACAATCAGGAAATTATTGATGTCAAGCGTCTGGAGGATAAAGACATGAGATGTAGTAGACCCGTATCAAACGTTTACAAGATAAAGATCTGATACCCAAGTGTTGGACAGATTTGTGTATGAAGAGTTAGGAGGGAGGATAACAACCCATTGTGATATAATACTTGTGAGATAGATCATTTATCTTGACAGTGATAGGCTGAGTTACTGACCACCGAAAACCTCCTGGAATACAGCTTTTATTTCAAGAGTCATGGAACGAGACTCGAGATTCGGGTATGAAGTGTGGATAATAAAAACAAAATTTTTGATAAAGGTTTTTAAGATTAGATGCAGAAATCCCAGGAGAGTTCTGATGCGTACTAGTTTTTTAACAAAATATCGTAATTCGGGATCTAATTCAAAATCATTAAATGCTGAATTTTAACCAAACAATAATTGTACATCCTCGGAAAACTCTAAGGAAAATAATATCAAGTTTTGTATTATTGGGTATTTGAGATTATGTAAGAGGTTTAAAAAAAAAAAGGAGGAAATCGTGTAACCGGAAATTAAAATCAACTAAAACTTAAATTAATAAAAAAAATAAATAGATAAATAAACATTCTAGAACTAGACTACATAGAGTTAAAAGTGGGGAAATCAAATCAGCCTAAAAATTGTTAGATTTTGACTCCGAGTGACCATTTTAGCAGTGAGTTGGTGTCAGTGAATTCTTAATTATTTACTCATTGGAGACATAAGCTCACATGACATGATATTGGGATGATATGAGCGATATGATCTTGTCTTGAGTACAATTTGTGTCAGCCTTTACTGAACTGTTGTCTACATGTCGTATCGTCCTGTAGTCCGACTGACACCTCTGGTACGTCAGTCTCTGTATGGACTCCCGAATTACCGTCCAACGAGATGATGGATACTCCGACTCCTATTGATCACTGGTAGAATTACCTCTTTATATCTCGTAGGTTTTTTTAGACATCCACGGGAATTCTGAAGAAAAGTGATATGTTGTCAGTTAAATAAGTGTTTTTTATCTTCCAATGTGTCCAGGGTGATAGATTGTCAGTAAAATTATATATAGTGTGTTTTTTATCTGTTTTTTCTGTGGCGTGTGACCAGGACAGTATATTGTCAGTAAAATTGGCCTTTTCAATCTATATTTTGTGTGCTAATGTATCGGAGACTCTCCCTTTGTTTTGACAATCGGTCTTTATGTAGAGTGACAAGTATGTCTGTCGGTCAGTATCCAGCCTTGTAAAAGATTTCTAGTGTTCATCTTGAAGAAAATGGTAAAAAATTTCCCTTTGATACTCTGGAAGTTAGGTTTGAATTATCATACCCAGTGCATCAAAATAGACTGGCGAATTATCACAGAATTAGGTTGTCCGATATTAAAGTGTCCGAAATAAGGTGTCTAAAATTAGGGTGTACAAAATAAGGTGTCTGAAATTAGGGTGCCCAGAATTAGGATGTCCAAAATTAAGGTGTCAGGAATTAGGGTGTCCGAAAGTAGTGTGTCCAGAATTAGGGGGTCCAAAATTAAGGTGTCAGAAATTAGGGTGTCCAAAATTTGGGTGTGTGAAATTAGGAATTTAGATTACGGTGTCCGTAATTATAGGGTCTTTGCATCTGTAAATAAGCGTTTGTGATATTTATTACACTCTCAACCAATTTGCATTGAAACTTTGTGACATATTTTGATAAAGTTGATCAGTTGATAAAGTAATCTATGTAAGAGTTTACTCATAAAGCAATTGGCAGATTACGCAGCATTTCTTCACGACTGTCAGGCTTTAAACTCCCGGGAATTTCATCTATCCGACAAAAACATTTTTTCTTTTATCGCCCAGCTTGAAACACATTAATGTCTAAAGTGCAGACGTTTGTTGTTTTCAATTTCAAATTTCAATTTTTAAAAATGCAGACTGCTAAATGTGAGATCAGTTGTGATTGGTTGACATATGTGTGACATTTGATTGGCTGGTAAGAGTGCAGCATGACCTGAAAATACTTTTTGATTGGACAATAAAACAATTGGCCAATAATGTTGTTACGTATAGAGAGTCAATTTATAGAAAATTGCAACTGAAGTTATTACTGGATAACCTACTTCGGTAATTTTGAAAATCATCCGCTATATGGTGACAAATAAGACAATGTTGTGTAATATTATAACACGGCAGTGTGTCTTTTACATGATTAAAACCCAAAAATAACACTTTGGACTTTTCTAATCATTCCATGCAGCATCTCATTTAAAAAAAAAAAAAAATTCATGAATTAAAATTCTTTCTTGATTAGATATTTTCTTTAGTGTTGCTGTGAAACAGAACTTGGACATATTGAGATATCGCTGGCGAGTTCCTTCTATCGTTGGTAATGAGTTTAGGGATCAGAGATAACATATTACTGTTGTGATAATACTGTGGTTTATAATCAATATATAATCTGACAGACAGTTTGCTTTCATATTTTTAGTACCTTGATAAAAAAAAATAAAAATTCTCAAAAGTTTTTAAATAATTCCTTACTTACTTTAAAATTTCTGATGCTTGCGACAGATCAGAGAGAAAGTGACAAATATTTGTCTTTATCACACAATGCTAATTTACTTTAGTCAGAGTAAAATGAATAAAATCTTGAAATTTGTCAGTGATAGACATCGATCACCTCTGACTGAAAAATTATTGCAGGATGATGAAATCACATTTGTATTTGCAATGAACTGCAAGAAAAGAGGTAGATTTGGGAGAACTTGAGAAAATATCTCTTTGTCATCTGGACAGTTAAAAACCCCAATACCAGTAACCTTGGTAACCTGTGGATTGTAATGACTTTAGTTATAACTACCGAGATGTTGTGTCCTTGGAATCGTGAAGGAAACTTAATGGACATAGCCTGATGCTTCCAAAAATGTCAATACCTTGAAGTCTACACTAGGAAACAGCACAATATACAACGATAGAAAAAATTAATAAGATTTTGGAAGCATATAACGAAAAAACCAAATAACATTTGATAAATAATGACAGAAAAAAGTTGGTATTTTAGTCTGGTATGTAACTGCTAAATGAAGTTATTTCCTAACAAGTAAGGATAAGACAGAATTTAATGTCGGACCTGACAGATTTTTAGAGAGACACGCTGCGACAATCCCCATTGGTAGCGATGTGGTCATCATTGTCGTTGACAGGGTGTTAAAGGTCAGAGGGAATGAATTGTGTTCTCATCAGTGGAGGGGAGGAGGAAATGAGTTTTTTCTGAGAGCTCATGGAATGCCTGTAGGATGTTCTGTGATTTAATAAGACTGGAACATTTGGTATTGAGAGGACAATCGTCCGGTTGGTGTCAGTCTTGTCATAGTCAACAGTTTTTTATGTCAGGAGTTTTACAGTATAACCTCATAAATCTCATAAGTAAAACCTTGTTAGTATGGACAGTTCAATGTGTACAGTGGAACCTTGTTAGTATGGACAGTTCAATGTGTACATTGGAACCTTGTTAGTATGGACAGTTCAATGTGTACAGTGGAACCTTGTTAGTATGGACAGTTCAATGTGTACAGTAGAACCTTGTTAGTATGGACAGTTCAATGTGTACAGTAGAACCTTGCTAGTATGGACAGTTCAATGTGTACAGTAGAACCTTGTTAGTATGGACAGTTCAATGTGTACAGTGGAACCTTGTTAGTATGGACAGTTTAATGTGTAAATCATTAGAACCAGCTGATTATGTACACCAGCTGATTATGTACACCAGCTGATTATGTACACTAGCTAATTTTGTACACCAGCTAATTATGTACACCAGCTGATTATGTACACCAGCTAATTATGTACACCAGCTTCCAATGTACACCAGCCTCCAATGTAAACCAGACTCCAATGTACACCAGCTGATTATGTACACCAGCTAATTATGTACACAAGCTAATTATATACACCAGCTCATTAATTACACCAGCTAATTATGTACACCAGCCTCCAATGTACACCAGCTAATTATGTACACAAGCTAATTATATACACCAGCTCATTAATTACACCAGCTAATTATGTACACCTGCTAATTATATACACCAGCTCATTATGTACACTAGCTAATTATGTACACTAGCCTCCAATGTACACCAGCCTCCAATGTACACCAGCTGATTATTTACACCAGCTAATTATGTACACCAGTTGATTATGTACACCAGCTAATTATGTACACCAGCTGATTATTTACACCAGCTAATTATGTACACCAGTTGATTATGTACACCAGTTTATTATGTACACCAGTTAATTATGTACACCAGCCTCCAATGTACACCAGCTAATTATGTACACCAGTTGATTATGTACACCAGTTGATTATGTACACCAGCTAATTATGTACACCAGCTAATTATATACACCAGCCTCCAATGTACACCACCCTCCAATGTACACCAGACTCCAATGTACACCAGACTCCAATGTACACCACCCTCCAATGTACACCAGTTGATTGAAGTGTGTGTGTGCCTGAGGTGATCAAAGTAGGCCGCGGTGACCTAGATAAGACCAATACCAGATGATTGCCTTATAAGGTCTGGAGGCATATCTTTAACCTAATCAGTTTTGATGTAGAGACACGTAGACATTCGAGCCGTTCCAGTTAGAGTTGGTAATCTCTCCTATAGTGACAACAAAGAAACAGCTATGTAGCTTTTTTATTTGTTACATTGAAGAAACTTAAATTTTAATACAGAGAGTTGAAGAAACTTAAATTTTACTACAGAGCGTTGAAGAAACTTAAATTTTACTACAGAGCGTTGAAGAAACTTAAATTTTACTACAGAGCGTTGAAGAAACTTAAATTTTACTACAGAGCGTTGAAGAAACTTAAATTTTACTACAGAGCGTTGAAGAAACTTAAATTTTACTACAGAGCGATGAAGAAACTTAAATTTTACTACAGAATTGTTTACACTTGTTGACATGTTATGATATCTTACAGATATATTAACGGTCAGAGTTGATCTCAAATCAATTTTTCTATGACGTTTCATTTTTATTCTTTCTGCAATAAATTCAACAAAATCAAGAATATTCATTCTGGACATGGTTGTCGAGATGAATACAAAAATAGATATACCAGAGGCACCACCCAAATGATTTTGTATAAATAACTGGCTTCCCTGAAATATCTACACTTGGCAAATACATCATGATATAAACCAATGTCCATGTAAATTACTACGCCAAGCTTAATATGGTAGTGTCCATGTTAATTACTACGCCATGCTTAATATGGTAGAGTCCATGTCAATTACTACGACAATCAAGTACCAACATTCCTTAACAATGGTATCATTCTGACCGGACATTGACATTATCGTTGTCATTGCCTGCTTCAAGCTTCTCGTCGATGGAAAGATTTTCATGGAAGACACCGAAAATCTTTGCAAGGGTTGATGTGTATACAATACTGTTAATGTCTAATAACCTTATAGTGCTATCACCATGGCAACGCCTGACCAATCGGACCAGAATCATGGCCGTAGATATGTCATCCCCCGGGACAAATATCACGCCTCATATTTCGTCCCGGTAAATTGGGAGGCTGTGATTTTGACCAGAAAGGACAACAAGTATTGACCGTTGAGTGTGAGAGGTCAGTGGTCATTGTAGTCTGTCAGTGTAAGGAAGGGCTACATACACAGCCGTGGATCTAGTACTGTCATTAATTATGACCATCTCATGCCAAGTTATTGCTGCTGTTGTTGTTGTTGTTACAGACATCAATATCACCGCCACCTTTGTTGTTGTTTTTGTTGTTTAACAATGATATCATCTCTCTCTTTTGCTGAATTGTCTAATACAGTGGTTCATACGTATGTCTTTCCTTCCAAAAACCTGGAGACATTTTATATCAGTACGGTTATTCTGGTTCTTTTTCTAATAATTTCTTGTCCCGGCCATAACTTCTGAACTGTTAAAGATGTTGGGTGCAATACCAATATATCACTGTGGCCTTGACCCCAAGGTCAAATAAGTGTGAATTATACAATTATTTCTTGTCTGGGCCATCACTTTTAAACTGTTGAAGATATGGTGATTAAACTTGCAGCATAGTTATATAACTTAAAGACAATGTGCGGTGCATTGACATTAGGTCACAGTTACATTGACCTCAAGGTCAAAGGTCAAATAAGTGCAAATTTTCGAACAATTCTTGTCAAAGGTCAAAATGCATATTTTCTCTTATAATTTTCTTATGTGGCAATAACATTAAACTGGTCAAGATATTCTGATGAAAGTTGCTGTTTACCTTTATAACCCCACTGACAAAGTACAGTGCAACCTTGACCTTAAGGTCAAAGGTCAATGGATTGCAAAAAAAAAAAATCTTCGTAGTATTAAGGGCGAAAGGGGAGACATATGTTTTTGTTCACAAAAACAATTTCTAGTTATAGATAATATTCTACTTTCCAGAGAAAAATATTATAATAACCGGGATGTTTTAATAAGCGAACAAGCAATAACATGTATATATGCCCTCTTAAATTGATTCCCACAGGAAAAATTCATTGATTAAAACACAAAACATTTCCCAAACAGAAATATTTTGGTTAAAATAAGACAGATTTCTCTAGCAACGTGTCATCAGAAGTAGAAATGTTATGCATCTCATTATTTCCCTGTCGAAAATAACCAAAATATTGATTCTTGTTAACTGTACGTATCAGTCTACAAGTTATTTTTCCTTCCATTTGTAAAACGAACTATTGACACACGTAACTACATGAGTAGTCTAGACGTTTTATTTGCATACGTAATCAACTTTGGGGAGTTTTTATTCCCCGGTCTTATACTTACAGCTATGATAGATTAAGTTGTCCTGACAAGATTGGTAATTTACTTGCCACTGCCTGACTGTGTTGGATAATATCGTAAATATATTCATTAATCCTGGTCAAAATCAGGCTCCAGCTTACAAATAAAAACTTTCCCAGTATTTAGTGCTATGAGTTTTTTTGATTTCGTCACATTGATCTATATAATTAGTAACAGAGGCGTATAATGATTATTTTGAATTTGAACTTCAATTGAGCAAATCAGAAATAAACAAATCTGTATTTTTTGGGTGAAAACCTCAAATTTCGAGACTTTGAAGAAAATGCTTATGATATTGAAAAAAATAGGCGAAACATAATTCTTGTGGTATTGTGGCATCCGTTTCTTTGGCATAAACTTTTTTCGGTGATCTCCTCCCAACATTTTCATCTTGGTATGAGCTATAATCATGATACGCTGTTGTGTTTCTCATAATAGAATTTTCTATTCCACTATATTTACAAGAGTTATTGCCCTTGGTTTATTTTAGTGTTACAATTTTAGTCCCGAGAGCCTACATTTTTTTAATGATTTCTAGGAAGCTTGGTAGGCTTTATAATCATGGTATTAATTTGTGTGTAAAGAGTTCTACTTTAATAAAACCTGATTACTGGTATCCCTTCAACTTTAATGTTTCTTTGTAGTTAAGTTGATGGTTAAAGCATGTCACCTAACCACACATCAGGTGATTCAAATTTACTTAATGCAAGATAATATATAACACTATGTGGCAATTTACAGTCACATATCGTTTCGTCCGGAGAACTCTTGATTCATAGCTTGAGAAATGATGTCACAATATCTAATACAGAAAGATGGCTGTCACAATATCTAATACAGAAAGATGGGGTTACAATATCTAATACAGAAAGATGGGGGTCACAATATCTAATACAGAAAGATGGCTGTCACAATATCTAATACAGAAAGATGGGGGTCACAATATCTAATACAGAAAGATGGGGTCACAATATCTAATACAGAAAGATGGGGGTCACAATATCTAATACAGAAAGATGGGGGTCACAATATCTAATACAGAACGATGGGGTCACAATATCTAATACAGAAAGATGGGGTCACAATATCTAATACAGAAAGATGGGGGTCACAATATCTAATACAGAAAGATGGGGTCACAATATCTAATACAGAAAGATGGGGTCACAATATCTAATACAGAAAGATGGCTGTCACAATATCTAATATAGAAAGATGGCTGTCACAATATCTAATACAGAAAGATGGGGTCACAATATCTAATACAGAAAGATGGCTGTCACAATATCTAATATAGAAAGATGGCTGTCACAATATCTAATACAGAAAGATGGGGTCACAATATCTAATACAGAAAGATGGGGGTCACAATATCTAATACAGAAGGATGGCTGTCACAATATCTAATACAGAAAGATGGGGGTCACAATATCTAATACAGAACGATGGCTGTCACAATATCTAATACAGAAAGATGGCTGTCACGATATCTAATACAGAAAGATGGCTGTCATAATATCTAATACAGAAAGATGGCTGTCACAATATCTAATACAGAAAGATGGGGTCACAATATCTAATACAGAACGATGGGGTCACAATATCTAATACAGAACGATGGGGTCACAATATCTAATACAGAAAGATGGCTGTCACAATATCTAATATAGAAAGATGGCTGTCACAATATCTAATACAGAAAGATGGGGTCACAATATCTAATACAGAAAGATGGCTGTCACAATATCTAATATAGAAAGATGGCTGTCACAATATCTAATACAGAAATATGGGGTCACAATATCTAATACAGAAAGATGGCTGTCACAATATCTAATACAGAAGGATGGCTGTCACAATATCTAATACAGAAAGATGGGGTCACAATATCTAATACAGAAAGATGGCTGTCACAATATCTAATACAGAAAGATGGGGTCACAATATCTAATACAGAAAGATGGGGGTCACAATATCTAATACAGAAAGATGGGGTCACAATATCTAATACAGAAAGATGGGGTCACAATATCTAATACAGAAAGATGGGGTCACAATATCTAATACAGAAAGATGGGGTCACAATATCTAATACAGAACGATGGGGTCACAATATCTAATACAGAACGATGGCTGTCACAATATCTAATACAGAATGATGGCTGTCACAATATCTAATACAGAAAGATGGAGTCACAATATCTAATACAGAATGATGGCTGTCACAATATCTAATGCAGAAGGATGGGGGTCACAATATCTAATAAAGAAGGATGGGGGTCACAATATCTAATACAGAAAGATGGGGGTCACAATATCTAATACAGAAGGATGGGGTCACAATATCTAATACAGAAAGATGGCTGTCACAATATCTAATACAGAAAGATGGCTGGCACAATATCTAATACAGAAAGATGGGGGTCACACAGATTGGTATTAAGGACTGTGTAATACAGAACAATGAATGAACAAGAATATACATCCCCAACAGGTGTTTCTAGATATTAGCTGATCTATTTATAGATCGGGTGAAAGTCACCTGTAGGAGTAACAGGATCAGTTACAGACACTGAGTAGGTCACCTCAGTGTGTGAAGTCTGTTATACACTATATGGCCCCACAGCTAAACAGTCCTCTCCTACAGCTCTATAGAGGACAAAATTATCACAAGGAATACAGGTTTCAGGTAATTAACAGACTGTGGCAATTAATAGACAGTGGTCATTAATAGACTCGTGTAATTAATAGACTTATGTAATTAATAGACTTGTGTAATTAATAGACTTGTGTAATTAATAGACTTGTGTAATTAATAGACTTGTGTAATTAATAGACACGTGTAATTAATAGACTTTTGTAATTATTAGACTTGTGTAATTAATAGACTTGTGTAATTATTAGACCCGTGTAATTATTAGACTTGTGTAATTAATAGACTCGTGTAATTAATAGACTCAGGTAATTAATAGACTTTTGTAATTATTAGACTTGTGTAATTAATAGACTTGTGTAATCAATAGACTCGTGTAATTAATAGACCCGTGTAATTAATAGACCCGTGTAATTAATAGACCCGTGTAATTAATAGACTTGTGTAATTAATAGACCCGTGTAATTATTAGACTTGTGTAATCAATAGTCTTGTGTAATTATTAGACTTGTGTAATTAATAGACTTGTGTAATTATTAGACTTGTGTAATTAATAGACTTGTGTAATTAATAGACTTTTGTAATTAATAGACTCATGTAATTATTAGACTTGTGTAATTAATAGACTCGTGTAATTAATAGACTCAGGTAATTAATAGACTTTTGTAATTATTAGACTTGTGTAATTAATAGACTTGTGTAATTATTAGACCCGTGTAATTAATAGACTTGTGTAATTATTAGACTTGTGTAATTAATAGACTTGTGTAATTATTAGACTTGTGTAATTAATAGACTCAGGTAATTAATAGACCCGTGTAATTAATAGACTTGTGTAATTATTAGACTTGTGTAATTAATAGACTCGTGTAATTAATAGACACATGTAATTAATAGACTTGTGTAATTATTAGACTTGTGTAATTAATAGACTCGTGTAATTAATAGACTCGTGTAATTAATAGACTTGTGTAATCAATAGACCCGTGTAATTAATAGACTTGTGTAATTAATAGACTCATGTAATTAATAGACTCAGGTAATTAATAGACTTGTGTAATTATTAGACGTGTGTAATTATTAGACTTGTGTAATCAATAGTCTTGTGTAATTAATAGACTTGTGTAATTAATAGACTTGTGTAATAAATAGACCCGTGTAATTATTAGACTTGTGTAGTTAATAGACTCATGTAATTAATAGACTTGTGTAATTAATAGACTTGTGTAATCAATAGACTTGTATAATTAATAGACTCAGGTAATTAATAGACTCATGTAATTAATAGACTTGTGTAATCAATAGACTCATGTAATTAATAGACTCAGGTAATCAATAGACTTGTATAATTAATAGACTTGTATAATTAATAGACTTGTGTAATTAATAGACTTGTGTAATTATTAGACTTGTGTAATTAATAGACTTGTGTAATTAATAGACTTGTGTAATTATTAGACTTGTGTAATTATTAGACTTGTGTAATTATTAGACTTGTGTAATTAATAGACTTGTGTAATTATTAGACTCATGTAATCAATAGACTCGTGTAATTAATAGACCCGTGTAATTAATAGACCCGTGTAATTAATAGACTTGTGTAATTATTAGACTTCTGTAATTATTAGACTTGTGTAATCAATAGTCTTGTGTAATTATTAGACTTGTGTAATTAATAGACTTGTGTAATTATTAGACTTGTGTAATTAATAGACTTGTGTAATTAATAGACTTTTGTAATTAATAGACTCATGTAATTATTAGACTTGTGTAATTAATAGACTTGTGTAATTAATAGACTTGTGTAATTATTAGACTTGTGTAATTAATAGACTTGTGTAATTAATAGACTCAGGTAATTAATAGACTTGTGTAATCAATAGTCTTGTGTAATTAATAGACTTGTGTAATTATTAGACTTGTGTAATTAATAGACTTGTGTAATTAATAGACTTGTGTAATCAATAGACTTGTGTAATTAATAGACTTGTGTAATTAATAGACACGTGTAATTAATAGACTCGTGTAATTAATAGACTTGTGTAATTATTAGACTTGTGTAATTAATAGACTCAGGTAATTAATAGACTCAGGTAATTAATAGACTTGTGTAATTAATAGACTTTTGTAATTATTAGACTTGTGTAATTATTAGACTCGTGTAATTAATAGACTCGGGTAATTAATAGACTTGTGTAATTATTAGACTTGTGTAATTAATAGACTTGTGTAATTAATAGACTTGTGTAATGAATAGACCCGTGTAATTAATAGTCTCTTGTAATTAATAGACTTGTGTAATTAATAGACTTGAGTAATTATTAGACTTGTGTAATTATTAGACTTGTGTAATTAATAGACTTGTGTAATTAATAGACTCGTGTAATTAATAGACTTGTGTAATTAATAGACTTGTGTAATTAATAGACTTGTGTAATTATTAGACTTGTGTAATTAATAGACTTGTGTAATTAATAGACTCGTGTAATTAATAGACTTGTGTAATTAATAGACGTGTGTAATTATTAGACTTGTGTAATTATTAGACTCGTGTAATTAATAGACTTGTGTAATTATTAGACTTGTGTAATTAATAGACTCAGGTAATTAATAGACTCAGGTAATTAATAGACTTGTGTAATTAATAGACTTTTGTAATTATTAGACTTGTGTAATTATTAGACTCGTGTAATTAATAGACTCGTGTAATTAATAGACTTGTGTAATGAATAGACCCGTGTAATTAATAGTCTCTTGTAATTAATAGACTTGTGTAATTAATAGACTTGAGTAATTATTAGACTTGTGTAATTATTAGACTTGTGTAATTAATAGACTTGTGTAATTAATAGACTTGTGTAATTAATAGACTTGTGTAATTAATAGACTTTTGTAATTAATAGACTCATGTAATTAATAGACTTGTGTAATCAATAGACTTGTGTAATCAATAGACTTGTGTAATTAATAGACTTGTGTAATTAATAGACTCATGTAATTAATAGACTTGTGTAATCAATAGACTTGTGTAATCAATAGACTCATGTAATTAATAGACTCAGGTAATTAATAGACCCGTGTAATTATTAGACTCGTGTAATTATTAGGCTTGTGTAATTACTAGACCCGTGTAATTAATAGACTTGTGTAATTAATAGACTTGTGTAATTAATAGACTTTTGTAATTACTAGACCCGTGTAATTATTAGACTTGTGTAATTAATAGACACATGTAATTAATAGACTCGTGTAATTATTAGGCTTGTGTAATTAATAGACTCTGATCATAAATAGACCCGTGTAATTAATAGACGTGTGTAATTATTAGACTTGTGTAATTAATAGACTCGTGTAGTTAATAGACTTGTGTAATTATTAGACTTGTGTAATTAATAGACTCCTGTAATTAATAGACTCAGGTAATTAATAGACTCAGGTAATTGATAGTCTCTAATCATTAATGGGCTCTGATCATAAATATAGACTCAAGATAATTAATAGACAATTAATAGACTTGGATCATTAATAGTCTCTGGTAAGTAAAATAAGACTTCAGTAAGTAATGTACACCCTGTTTTTAAGTTTCTCTTTCCTATTTTATGCTTTCCATCTGATACTCTAGCTTTAGCTGTAACATTAAACCACCGACCTAGCTGTAGTAAACTTTCTACTACTTCCCAGATAAATCCTCTAATGTCACATCAAAGTCTGATGCTGATTGAACTAATCAAAAATCTATAGATCCCAGTAACGATGACTAATTTGAGGATGATATTTACATTAATGTATGCTGTACCTCTATAAAACTGTCATCAGAATATAGAGGGCGCTGTTGCAGCACACATCGCCTCAGGGGAAACACAGATCTGGATTCGATAGTGATCATTATTTTTTTGTTGGTGAATACTAGATATTGATTATGTACGACTAGAATGGATATAGGCTCCTCAGTGACAGGGTACTCGACAGTGACGGGGGTACTCCACAGTGACGGGGGTACTCGACAGTGACAGGGGTACTCCACAGTGACGGGGGTACTCCACAGGGACGGGGGTACTCCACAGTGACGGGGGTACTCCACAGTGACGGGGGTACTCCACAGTGATGGGGGTACTCCACAGTGACAGGGGTACTCCACAGTGATGGGGGTACTCCACAGTGACAGGGGTACTCCACAGTGACAGGGTACTCCACAGTGATGGGGGTACTCCACAGTGACAGGGGTATATTGTATATCAGTGCAATTGATAGGCTCCTGAGAGGATTCGATGTGAAATTTCCCCCTGTTATAGAACTGAGAGGATTTGATGATTGTGTTATAATTCAAGATTGTGTATGAAGACCATGAAATCCTTAATTATTAGTTAGTTAATTAATAATCATTCTGTCATCGATGAAAAAGTTTAAAGAAATCGGGAGGAGAATTCAAAGACAAGGGCTTTCTCTCACTGATCTGGGATGTGGCATTTTTGCCTGATTTAGAGAAGAAAATTTTCAGGAGTAAACTGTATATTTTGGGAGTTTGGTTTAAATATGTTATGGGGCCCATTAACAACCCCCAAAAAGCCCTCCGAATCCTTGTCAGGGAAGGTTGTTTTGGCCCTCCGAATCCTTGTCAGGGAAGGTTGTTTTGGCCCTCCGAATCCTTGTCAGGGAAGGTTGTTTTGGCCCTCCGAATCCTTGTCAGGGAAGGTTGTTTTGGCCCTCCGAATCCTTGTCAGGGAAGGTTGTTTTGGCCTCTGAATCCTTGTCAGGGAAGGTTGTTTTGGCCCTCCGAATCCTTGTCAGGGAAGGTTGTTTTGGCCCTCCGAATCCTTGTCAGGGAAGGTTGTTTTGGCCCTCCTGAATCCTTGTCAGGGAAGGTTGTTTTGGCCCTCCGAATCCTTGTCAGGGAAGGTTGTTTTGGCCCTCCGAATCCTTGTCAGGGAAGGTTGTTTTGGCCCTCCGAATCCTTGTCAGGGAAGGTTGTTTTGGCCCTCCGAATCCTTGTCAGAGAAGGTTGTTTTGGCCCTCCGAATCCTTGTCAGAGAAGGTTGTTTTGGCCCTCCGAATCCTTGTCAGGGAAGGTTGTTTTGGCCCTCCGAATCCTTGTCAGAGAAGGTTGTTTTCGATCTGAGGCTATGTTGGAAGAAGGATATTAATTAAATCACTAATGAGCGGCTTGATATTAAGTTTGTTGTTAATGATATGAGATCTTCCTGTATGGCACTTCATGTGTTCACATAACATTTGTACTGATGTAGGAAAAAAGGCTTCAATATATTTTTTGTCCTTTTAGACTAGAAACATTTGTCCCTGGTGATTGATGAAGTTTCTAGAGCACACAGTCAGAGTATAATGTTATTGATAGAGGGCAGCCCAATGATCATGGTTCCTCCTATAAATACAATACTTTAAGTTTTGATAAATTGAAATCAAAATTAAAAAATAACAGCAGCATGAAAAATCAAAATCAATGATTAAAATTTCTATTGAGCTAAGACAAACATATAAAGATATTAACCTTTGATCTCCATGTTTAATTACTACTGAAGTGTTGTGTGGATTTGATCTCCATGTTTAATTACTACTGAAGTGTTGTGTGGATTTGATCACCATGTTTAATTACTACTGAAGAGTTGTGTGGATTTGATCTCCATGTTTAATTACTACTGAAGTGTTGTGTGGATTTGATCACCGTATTTAATTACTACTGAAGTGTTGTGTGGATTTGATCTCCGTGTTTAATTACTACTGAAGTGTTGTGTGGATTTGATCTCCATGTTTAATTACTACTGAAGTGTTGTGTGGATTTGATCTCCATGTTTAATTACTACTGAAGTGTTGTGTGGATTTGATCTCCATGTTTAATTACTACTGAAGTGTTGTGTGGATTTGATCTCCGTGTTTAATTACTACTGAAGTGTTGTGTGGATTTGATCTCCATGTTTAATTACTACTGAAGTGTTGTGTGGATTGGTTCTCCATTCTTATTTATTACTGAAGTGTTGTGTGGATTTGATCTCCATGTTTAATTACTACTGAAGTGTTGTGTGGATTTGATCTCCATGTTTATTTACTACTGAAGTGTTGTGTGGATTTGATCTCCATGTTTAATTACTACTGAAGTGTTGTGTGGATTTGATCACCGTGTTTAATTACTACTGAAGTGTTGTGTGGATTTGATATCCATGTTTAATTACTACTGAAGTGTTGTGTGGATTTGATCTCCATGTTTAATTACTACTGAAGTGTTGTGTGGATTTGATCTCCGTGTTTAATTACTACTGAAGTGTTGTGTGGATTTGATATCCATGTTTAATTACTACTGAAGTGTTGTGTGGATTTGATCTCCATGTTTAATTACTACTGAAGTGTTGTGTGGATTTGATCTCCATGTTTAATTACTACTGAAGTGTTGTGTGGATTTGATCTCCATGTTTAATTACTACTGAAGTGTTGTGTGGATTTGATCACCGTGTTTAATTACTACTGAAGTGTTGTGTGGATTTGATATCCATGTTTAATTACTACTGAAGTGTTGTGTGGATTTGATATCCATGTTTATTTACTACTGAAGTGTTGTGTGAATTTGATCTCCATGTTTAATTACTACTGAAGTGTTGTGTGGATTTGATCTCCATGTTTAATTACTACTGAAGTGTTGTGTGGATTTGATATCCATGTTTATTTACTACTGAAGTGTTGTGTGGATTTGATCTCCATGTTTAATTACTACTGAAGTGTTGTGTGGATTTGATCTCCATGTTTAATTACTACTGAAGTGTTGTGTGGATTTGATCACCGTGTTTAATTACTACTGAAGTGTTGTGTGGATTTGATATCCATGTTTAATTACTACTGAAGTGTTGTGTGGATTTGATCTCCATGTTTAATTACTACTGAAGTGTTGTGTGGATTTGATATCCATGTTTAATTACTACTGAAGTGTTGTGTTGATTTGATCTCCGTGTTTAATTACTACTGAAGTGTTGTGTGGATTTGATCTCCATGTTTATTTACTACTGAAGTGTTGTGTGGATTTGATCTCCATGTTTAATTACTACTGAAGTGTTGTGTGGATTTGATCTCCATGTTTAATTACTACTGAAGTGTTGTGTGGATTTGATCTCCATGTTTAATTACTACTGAAGTGTTGTGTGGATTTGATCTCCATGTTTAATTACTACTGAAGTGTTGTGTGGATTTGATCTCCATTTTTATTTACTACTGAAGTGTTGTGTGGATTTGATCACCGTGTTTAATTACTACTGAAGTGTTGTGTGGATTTGATCTCCATGTTTAATTACTACTGAAGTGTTGTGTGGATTTGATCTCGATTGTTAATTACTACTGAAGTGTTGTGTTGATTTGATCTCCGTGTTTAATTACTACTGAATTGTTGTATTATTGAGCTATATACCCAAGGGTTCATTGCTGGATAATACATCACTTTTGTCAAAGTTGAGGTATTCTGCCATATATAGACTTTGCTTAATATCAGAGACAAGGACAAACATGACAATGATTTTAACATTTCTAAAGAAACCTCGTCTCTGTTTTCATTACCAGCCGAAATATTCCTTCGGGAAAAATTGCAGAAATGAAGCATAAATAGACTTTCTTTGTAACTCTTGAGTCAAGCATTGTGTTATAGGCCTACATGTAACATTGTCAACAACCCATTGTGTTATACATGTAACATTGTCAACAACCCATTGTGTTATAAATGTAACATTGTCAACAACCCATTGTGTTATACATGTAACACAAACATTGTCAACAACCCATTGTGTTATAAATGTAACACAGACATTGTCAACAACTCATTGTGTTATACATGTAACACAAATATTGTCAACAACCCATTGTGTTATACATGTGACACAAACATTGTCAACAACCCATTGTGTTATACATGTAACATTGTCAACAACCCATTGTGTTATACATGTGACACAGACATTGTCAACAACCCATTGTGTTATACATGTAACATTGTCAACAACCCATTGTGTTATACATGTGACACAAACATTGTCAACAACCCATTGTGTTATACATGTAACACAAATATTGTCAACAACCCATTGTGTTATACATGTGACACAAACATTGTCAACAACCCATTGTGTTATACATGTAACACAGACATTGTCAACAACCCATTGTGTTATACATGTGACACAAACATTGTCAACAACCCATTGTGTTATACATGTAACACAGACATTGTCAACAACCCATTGTGTTATACATGTGACACAGACATTGTCAACAACCCATTGTGTTATACATGTAACACAAACATTGTCAACAACCCATTGTGTTATACATGTAACACAGACATTGTCAACAACCCATTGTGTTATACATGTAACATTGTCAACAACCCATTGTGTTATACATGTGACACAAACATTGTCAACAACCCATTGTGTTATACATGTAACATTGTCAACAACCCATTGTGTTATAAATGTTACACAGACATTGTCAACAACCCATTGTGTTATACATGTGACACAAACATTGTCAACAACCCATTGTGTTATACATGTAACACAAACATTGTCAACAACCCATTGTGTTATACATGTAACATTGTCAACAACCCATTGTGTTATACATGTAACATTGTCAACAACCCATTGTGTTATACATGTAACATTGTCAACAACCCATTGTGTTATACATGTAACACAAACATTGTCAACAACCCATTGTGTTATACATGTGACACAGACATTGTCAACAACCCATTGTGTTATACATGTAACATTGTCAACAACCCATTGTGTTATACATGTAACATTGTCAACAACCCATTGTGTTATACATGTGACACAGACATTGTCAACAACCCATTGTGTTATACATGTAACACAAACATTGTCAACAACCCATTGTGTTATACATGTGACACAGACATTGTCAACAACCCATTGTGTTATACATGTGACACAAACATTGTCAACAACCCATTGTGTTATACATGTAACACAGACATTGTCAACAACTCATTCAGATTATGTATTTCTTAACAAGTTTGACAAGTTTGACAAGATTTGTCGAGAAATAATTGCAGAATTCAATCATCGCACCAAAATGTGTAATTATCATGTAGCTGTAGAATTACCACAGGGGAGAGTGTAATCTGTTAGAGTTAGCTATCAGCTGACTAATTAAAGATCAGTCATAATTTTAACATCATAAATATCACATGATCTAAGGAGTAACCAATGGGAAACCTTCGTGGAACTTCATGCTGACTGTTAGTGGCTGTAGGCGTCTTGGAGTAAACAGGCCAATTTAAATCTACAGTAAGCTAATTACTTCGGAGAAAATAATTCAGAAAAATGAAAATCGATACGATATAAAAATGAATCCGTAATGAGCATGTAGAGAGGAATCGTTTGATGTATAACACAGTCGAGGTTAGAAGAATGGATCACCGGCAATATCACTTGTGAGATGTATCTGACGTTAATTTAATCAGATTCTCAATCTCATTCTGCTTTCTTTAAAAAAGGATCTGTTTCAAATGGATTTGAAAATTTTGTCATTTTAAAATTTGATACTCAATGCTTATGCATGGTGTGTCGTCTGTCATCTTTTCATGCGTTTCTCCTAAAAATGTGGATTTTTACCAAATTTGGTCTGAAGCATCCTTGATGTATCCTTTCATTGATGAACATTTTGTCGTGACATTATGAAACAAAGCTGGTCGGAATTAAAGATAGAGTCAACTGACTACATGTGAAGGTCATTATGTCAAAGATCAAAGTCAAATTTTTATCCTTTTACTGAGGAGCATTTTGTTATGACATTATGAAACAAAGTTGATCAGAATTAAACATCAAATCAACTTACAGAAGAAAGTCACTGGATCAAAGGTCAAGGTTGAATCTCCTTTCTTTTCACTGATTTAATATTTTGTGATGAAGTTATGAAGCGCAAAATTGATGGGAATCATATGAGCGAAAGAACCACATGTTAAGGTCACAGGGTCAACAGACATGGTCAAGTATTGTTTTCGATGATGAACATTTTACATTTTGTGATAACATTATGAAGCAAAGTTGGTTGGAATTCAACAATATGTCAACTGACCAAAAGCTTGTATCTCTAGATAAGTATACTCAAGGTCACAGTAAAGCTTGATATGCAAGAGAAGTGCCCAAGGTCATGGCAATTAACTCTTGTGTCTTTCAAAAGGTATTCCAGGTCACAGTAAAGCTTGGTTCTCAAGAGAAGTGCCCATGGGCGTGGCAACTCGTGTCTTTCAAAAGGTATTCCAGGTCACAGTAAAGCTTGGTTCGCAAGAGAAGTACCCAGCAGTAAGGTGGTCACAGCAAAGCTTGTCTTTCCAAAAGGTACTTCAGGTCGCAGTAAAGCTTTTTTCTCAAAAAAATCAACAGGAATACATGTATCTGAACAGATATCTCTATAACTTTGATAAATATAAATATTTTGTCGTGTTTGTGATGACTATAAATATTTTGTCGTGTTTGTGATGACTACAGATTTTGACTCTAACTATGATGGAGTGTTTCTCTATACAATTCACAATCATGCACATGGAACCAATTATAAAGGAATATCTATATATGTAGGTTGTAAGACTTGACAAGATATTCCATCAGAATCGTATTATTACGGTATACTGTCTTGACGATGGAACTTTTATTTTTATCCAGGAATAGATTTTGAGATAAGTACATATTTACATGTCTGTATGTATATACATTTGTTTATTCTGGCGACAAACTGCTTCTCCACCGGTCCCTAACAATGCTACAGATTCCCTTCTGGGATTTACGGATTCAGTGGCTGTCTAGACCGATTCTTACGTGTTTCTTCACCATTACCAATGGAGGGAGGGGGGATTAATATGGATCAGTCTGAGATTTGGTTATTTGGTCATTTGCACTTCTTTATGTTTCAGAAAATCTCCAGTTCCTGTCATCTCTTCGATTTTATGAGTTCAATTATCTGTTTAAATAATCTTTCTTCAGTTTCAGTGTGAGTTTGGGTGGTTTTACTATTATAAAACCCATTAACCGAGCTATAATGATGAAGTAATTTTATGATTAAAAACATTCTATGTCTGTTGATATTTAATGTGGCGTCAGATTCCTAGGAATTGTGTCTGTGAAGTCAGTAAGCTGCTTTTCTCCACCTAGACCATGCAGGGTCTGATTAGTGTCATGTTAAATCAGTGATCAAATTAAAATGCTTTATCAAATCTAACGAACAAATATAAGCAGAGAATGTCATCATTGTCATGTGTTCTGTAATAAGGTATATTTGCTTCTGGAAAGGTAACGGAGAGGGGGGGGGGGGGGGGGGGGGGGGAATTTTCACTTAAGGGTTTTAGGTAACATGTCATTGTCATAGAATTTGTGAAAAGAGTTATCTCCCTTAGTTTAATGGAATGCTTAAGGGTGTTAGGTACCATGTCATTGTCAAAGAATTTGTGAAAAGAGTTATCTCCCTTTGTTCATTGGAATGCTTAAGGGTGTAAGGTACCATGTCACTGTCATAGAATTTGTGAAAAGAGTTATCTCCCTTAGTTTATTATAATGTGATTGATGCCTGTGAAATATAACCGTAGCATGTTGTATATGGTACTGCTGGAGGAACTTCATTGGAAAGATGGTGATCATACTGGGTTTTTATTTTTTTTTGTTACTTAGGTTACATTTGATGTTAGACAGTTGTTAAATATATATTTACTGTTTGATTAGTAACAATGATCGTGGTCAAAATTGAGCTCTTTCTGGAGATAATGTGTTTTTCTACCAAGTTTTAGCGTTTAGTGTAGGTGGAACAATTGCATTTCGTAGAATTTGAGATTTTTAGGTCACCTGGGCCAAACTTGAGTAGATACAAACAGATTATCATGAATATTGTTATAAACCTTTATATCGATAAAATCTCAGACGAGTTCGACAATTTGACTAATTCAGGTATAAATTACCATGTTGTGGCCCATTGTAGTGCCATTACCTTACGACCTTGTCAACATGATAATTTTAACAGGCATGAACAGAGTTGATGAAGCTTCTTATGCAGCTTTATAAGTTAGGGATTGATGTATTACAGTGTAACATGGCCGTCGGAGTGTCTTTGGCCTACGTTAATACACTAACGCACTGGTACGCCTCAATAAACATTCTGACATCTTAACAAACGTTTGTGACTGCCATACAAAAGACAGAACATTGCAATCAACGCTTTGATTTTCTTCACCAATGACGGCCATATTGATCCTATGGTCAGCCATTGTGGTGGACATCTTGTCCCTAATATGACCATAATGCCACACCGAACCTGATTTCCTATTCGTCTAATTTCTGCGAAATCTCATTACGACCTTTAGACCCCTATTTCCTTATTTGGTATGCGGAAGGCAATGCTGACTGAAGTGATAATTCTGGGTTATGACTCTCCAAAACCTCTCACTACAAATTTGGATCAGTATTTTTATACAGAGGTAGAATTATCTGTATCCTTCATTAGGAATAATGATTTCCTGGAGAATTCGGCAGAATTTCATTATGTATTTAGTGCCTAAATTTTTCTGATTGGCGCATTAGAAAGTAGAGTATAAATATCAGTGGAAAGCTTCCTCACACAAAGTCTCTAGTTACCACTGGATTTTAAACAGAAAGGTTTGCTGTATTCTTTGGTATATTTCTTAATCATCGAAAAACTGGTGTTAAGAGTGACCGCTTCTCAAGCCGTCTAAGTTTGATACTGTTGGTGACGATCCTTTGTGATTTTATGGAGTAATGATTTTCCATTCTGATCTAAGGCTGGAATAAAAAAAGGATTATTTGTCAAATATAAGAATAGAATTGAATTAATTGAAATATGGGGAATTTATTGTTATTGATTTTTTTTTTTTACAATGCTAAACAGGATCGATGACTGGTTTGGAGATTTCTATGCTACAGCTGAACATGTAGTGTTTTACCATAAGCCCATATGTCTAAAAATAACACCATACCATATATATAATTGTGTGTTGTCATCTACTCTTGATATATTATATTATATATTCATTTCTAACTTATTTTCTGTGTTTTTATTTAACTTTCAGAGTTCCTGTATGAAGAATTATTTTTAGTTTATATTTACTACTTTTAGTGGACATTTAGAGGATTATTTTGTAAATGTGTCACTTATATCACACTGAGTTGTCTGCCCTTTCTTACAGGAACACACACTAGTGGGCAGCACTGATGCAGCAACCCAACAGGACATACAACTAAGTGGACTTGGTATACAGCCGGAGCACTGTCTCGTCACGATCGAGGTCAACGATGTGTTTCTCTCACCACTAGAGGGCGCTAGGTATGTTTTCCATAGTTATTGCAAGGAAAATGTAAATAATAGAAATTAATAGAAAATTGGAAAATTAAGAATCCAAAATTGAAGGAACCATGTTAAAGAAATAGGTTACAATAAAGAAAAATGCTTTTACTTGGGGCCTATATATTAACCTATTTCTAGTTGGTAGGAATCACAGGAAGCTTGTAATTAGGTCATCTGATTACCCATAGTCTTCATGCTTCTTCCATCGTCCTGTGCCATCCACGGTCCATTAACTATTCACATTACAAACTTCCACCAGTGGGATTCAGCATGAACCTACAGTACCTGAAACGATTTTCCTGACCAAGGGTTATATTTTTAGGGTCAGCCTGTAATCAAAGATGGCTGCCAGGACACATTTTTTTTTTTTTTTTTGCTGCTTTTGCTTTACTTCATTTAAAAAAAGGGGGAAAAAACAATGAAAATATGGATGAAAGTTTCAAAATGATTTGTAATCATTACCGTGAGAGACTTCGTGAGGAACATTCAATTCTACTTATTAACTTTTGTTAAGACGCCAGGAGAGATGTTTAGTAGTCTGCCAGTGTTTGTTATAGACCTGACCTGTTTAGTATTCACGATAACGTTCTGTACAGAATGGAGTAAAAGCTTTCAGGTACCAATATGGAAATATTATTCTTTCCAATAATGCCCTCCAATGTACTCTCAATTTGTGTCGAATCTGTCAGCCAACATCGCCCAATTTTTTGTTGACTCTGTTGGTTAACATCGTAAACAATGTCATTATGGTTACAGAAGATTGGACCTCATGCTGATATGTCAAAGCAACATGGCACTTTGTATTGATACCAGAGATCTCCAGGACAATTTACAACATGGAAATTATTAAACATGACACATTATTGAATAACGCCATAACAAGTGTAGCAGCCAACCAAGGGTTATTCATTAGCATGTTGTTTAAAAAGGACTAAATAACTCGTATTGTACCTTATAGAAATACATATTGATTTGATGGGGTACATCTAATGTTAGATAGGAAAACTGGTATTGGAGGACGGGGGAGCCTTTGTGTTCTGTTTTAAATGCATTCATGGCGGATTCTCATTGGAAATAATGATTTTTTTCCCAGATGAATATAGATTCAAGGGAAATAACTCTTAACTCTTGAAAAGATTCAAGGGAAATAACTCTTGAAAAAGGTAAAGGCTAAGATGAATATAGATTCAAGGGAGGTAACTCCTGAAAAAGGTAAAGGTTTAAGATAGATATAGATTCAAGGGAGTTAATTCTTAACTCTTGAAAAAGTTAAAGGCTTAAGATAGATATAAATTCAAGGGAGTTAACTCTTAACTCTTGAAAAAGGTAAAGGCTAAGATAAATATAGATTCAAGGGAGGTAATTATTAACTCTTTGCTTTTTAATGGCATCAGAAAAAAAAGTTAAAAGCAGTATAAATATGACTTCAAGGGAAATCACTTTAACACTTTGTTGTTGTTGATACCAGGAAAAGTTGAAGGCCAGCTTAAACTTCAAGGGAAGTAACTCTTAGCACTTCGTTGCTAATGACACCAAGAACAGATAAAGGGAGTGGGGCATTAAAGCAAAAGTTTGTTTTTTTTATGTTATCAGAAAAATAAAATATAAGGTCAGGGTTTCGAGAGAAAACAAACTTTAGATATCATCAGAAAATTCAATTTAAATAACTCCAAGCAGTTTTTTTAGTGTCATCAGAAAAAAAATGAAAATGTCTGTTTGTCATATTATCACTGAGAGTTGACAATCACAGATACTTAATTAGAAATCATATTTCAAAATACCATTTTTCTGATGAAATATTCATGGAAGTAATGAAATGACCAAAAAATGTGTTTCCAATATATTTGTAATTCCATTTTTGTGATGCAGTATGATTCTTATTACATAAAGTTCTCCGTCTCCAAACAAGACGATTGAGATTGATCATTTTGCATGTAGTAAATAAAATAGCCGTTACAGTAGAACATAAGATTGTATTGATTTTCTTGGCAAAAAACTTGACAGCAGATTAAGATTTCAGTCCAAGTGGATTAAAATGGTTTGTTGGAACCTGAAATTGCATCGGCGTAGATCTTTTCATCATAACATGGTTCAAATTCAAAGCTAGCAACAAAAGCTGTCGCTAGATAACCAAACCTTCACTATTAAGACTATCAGGGCTTTTCAAGGTCGTGATTTCTAGTTAAAATCACACAATAGGATCTAATTAGTTGTTTGATAAGACTGCAACTACTCAGGTGTATTAGATTTTAGATCATTGAGTGTTTCTCTGTGTTTGTACTTGGTTTCTCATGAATACATGTCTATTATTTTATATTGTATATTTGTATTTCTGATTATTTTCTGTTTTCCCCTGAATCAATAGAAATTTTTACATTAGCCCGGTGTGTAGGTTAGACAGCTACAGATTAACCACCTGAGTTGAGGAGATTACAGCTATTGGTTATAACATACCGTACTCGTTACTCATTCAAACTACCATTGTTTGAAATTGATGTCCATTTCACTTGAACACTAATAGCAAGAAAGATTTTTACATGGATCTGTGATTTTTTCCAGAGATTTGAAAGAGAGCAAGCAATTAAGGTACCCTTGGTTCATGTAGTGGGTTTTAATTATGATACGTTGCCAGGATACTTTACTTAATAAGGATGGCCTCTAGGCTGTTCATTCAGGACAATATTGTAGTCCTATTGAAATACACATTCGGAATATTATTACATATTTTGGTTTCAATTTTCGATGGTGTTTAATTGATTTACTTTGACAGATATTTTATGTTTCGTCTGAACATCTTGGGATTTGATAAAGAATCTGGAGTCAGATCTCCAGGGATTTGATACAGAATCTGGAGTCAGATGTCCATGGATTTGATACAGACTCTGGAGTCGGATCTCCAGGGATTTGATACGGACTCTGGAGTCGGATCTCCAGGGATTTGATACGGACTCTGG
This sequence comes from Pecten maximus, assembly GCF_902652985.1. Lineage (NCBI taxonomy): Eukaryota > Metazoa > Mollusca > Bivalvia > Pectinida > Pectinidae > Pecten > Pecten maximus. The sequence goes on along the minus strand of NC_047032.1, from coordinate 1,638,632 downwards.
AGTCGGATCTCCAGGGATTTGATACAGAATCTGGAGTCGGATCTCCAGGGATTTGATACGGACTCTGGAGTCGGATCTCCAGGGATTTGATAAGGACTCTGGAGTCAGATCTCCAGGGATTTGATACGGACTCTGGAGTCGGATCTCCAGGGATTTGATACGGACTCTGGAGTCTGATCTCCAGGGTTTCGATACAGAATCTGGAGTCTGATCTCCAGGGATTTGATACAGAATCTGGAGTCGGATCTCCAGGGATTTGATAAGGACTCTGGAGTCCGATCTCCAGGGATTTGATACAGACTCTGGAGTCGGATCTCCAGGGATTTGATACGGACTCTGGAGTCGGATCTCCAGGGATTTGATACGGACTCTGGAGTCAGATCTCCAGGGATTTGATATGGACTCTGGAGTCGGATCTCTAGGGATTTGATACGGACTCTAGAGTCGGATCTCCAGGGATTTGATACGGACTCTGGAGTCGGATCTCCAGGGATTTGATATGGACTCTGGAGTCTGATCTCCAGGGATTTGATACGGACTCTGGAGTCGGATCTCCAGGGATTTGATACGGACTCTGGAGTACGATCTCAGGGATTTGATATGGACTCTGGAGTCGGATCTCCAGGGATTTGATACGGACTCTGGAGTCGGATCTCCAGGGATTTGATACAGACTCTGGAGTCGGATCTCCAGGGATTTGATATGGACTCTGGAGTCGGATCTCCAGGGATTTGATATGGACTCTGGAGTCGGATCTCCAGGGATTTGATACGGACTCTGGAGTCGTATCTCCAGGGATTTGATACGGACTCTGGAGTCGTATCTCCAGGGATTTGATACGGACTCTGGAGTCGGATCTCCAGGGATTTGATATGGACTGTGGAGTTAGATCTCCAGGGATTTGATACAGACTCTGGAGTCGGATCTCCAGGGATTTGATACAGACTCTGGAGTCAGATCTCCAGGTATTTGATTAAAACTCTGGGGTCGGATCTCCAGGGATTTGATACGGACTCTAGAGTCCGATCTCCAGGGATTTGATACGGACTCTGGAGTCGGATCTCCAGGGATTTGATACGGACTCTGGAGTCGGATCTCCAGGGATTTGATACGGACTCTGGAGTCGGATCTCCAGGGATTTGATACGGACTCTGGAGTCGGATCTCCAGGGATTTGATCGGACTCTGTCGGACCTGTTGTCTATGGAGCTCTATTAGAATATCCCTAGTATACACCTTCGATTCCTCCACCAACACATCTTTGGGCAAGACACTTCACCCTGATTGCTCTGGATTGCATGTGACGAGCCTCTCGTATGTTGTTCAGTGAGGTAGTCACTAACTACTACAAAAGGAGACCCCACATCAAAATGACCCAGACTGTTCATAGGGCAATAAACCCAGCAATCAAACAAGTTAATATACGTTGTGGGTCAACATCAATTCTGTGCAGTAAGATTGGAGATTTCCAATTTTTGAGATGCTTTGGGTTACTATTTTTAAGTTCCATATTGTCTCACAAATATTTTCGTTTTTTAAATATTTATCTTTCTTTTTCAGGACCTGTGTCAATGGTTCCAAGGTTGTTCAGAAAACCCGCGTTCGTCATGGTGACCGAATCTTATGGGGCAATAACCATTTCTTCCGTCTTAACTGCCCCAAACTTAACAGTAAGTGTTACATGGACATATTTATAGGAATCCAAGAATTTCAGTTATTGCCGTTATAAAGTTTAACATGCCTGTTTTACAAATCAAATCCTCAAGAGAAATTGTCTTTATCTATTCTCAAGGTTAGGGAGTTTAGTTGTATCAGTATTCATGTGACTTAAATGAGAAGTCAGAATTTTCTTATCCATTCTTATACTTCTTTAGTAATTAGTAATTTTGATTGAATGTAATAAAAACAGAACCCCTCGAGGAGCGGGGAAGAAATTTGTCATCTGTACCTTGCTGCGGGTCGTAAGATTCCTTTAGATGACACTTTTTTTTTCTTTTTTTTTTTTTTTTTTTTCAGTTTTGAAATCTTTTTATTCATATAGGTACATGAAATACATAGAAAAAGCATCAATTATAGATACAGTTTTACACCAACACAATATCGGGGGTTTTATTTAGAAGAGCATCAATGGTGTCAGTGATTAGGTAGATATATTGAACAATGTTTAATGGCTTATAGAAATACAGTATTGAACAATTAAGATAAAGATGTACCATTGTTGAATTATATATAGCTTACAGTATTAAGAAGTTGATAGGTGTACTTTACATGACACTTGGGATCTTACATTTTTTCTTTCTTTCCTCATCACTCTATCTTTCTTTGTTTTCTTACTCTAAGTGTCTCCTTGACTCACCTCATATGACCCTGACTGTTAGGGGGGTAGGGGGTGGTTAAACCCCTGAAAACATACAAAACAATAAAAGAGGAAGGCCATCAGTTTATCTTCAAAAGAACAATAAAAATCATTGTATTGTGTCTTCTTAGCAGATGGAGTTTATGCCCCTTGTTCAGAAATCATAACCTTATAATATATGAGATGTTATTAAACTTTATGAGGGCTTAAAATGTTTTTGTCCTGTAGAGTCATCTTTCATTCCTAGAGAAATAGTAAATTAGAACATCATGTGACAGAATACTGTCTTCCCATTGGCTTAAATAGTTACATTGGTATAATGAGACGAAAGTATAATGACTGTTTCAGGTCCCCGGTCTCTATACTGATATAGATGATCGTTAGTATAATGACTGTTTCAGGTCCCCGGTCTCTATACTGATATAGATGATCGTTAGTATAATGACTGTTTCAGGTCCCCGGTCTCTATACTGATATAGATGATCGTTAGTATAATGACTGTTTCAGGTCCCCGGTCTCTATACTGATATAGATGATCGTTAGTATAATGACTGTTTCAGGTCCCCGGTCTCTATACTGATATAGATGATCGTTAGTATAATGACTGTTTCAAGTCCCCAGTCTCTATACTGATATAGATGATCGTTAGTATAATGACTGTTTCAGGTCCCCGGTCTCTATACTGATATAGAATATCGTTAGTATAATGACTGTTTCAGGGCCCCGGTCTCTATACTGATATAGATAATCGTTAGTATAATGACTGTTTCAGGGCCCCGGTCTCTATACTGATATAGATGATCGTTAGTATAATGACTGTTTCAGGTCCCCGGTCTCTACACTGATATAGATGATCGTTAGTATAATGACTGTTTCAGGTCCCCGGTCTCTATACTGATATAGATGATCGTTAGTATAATGACTGTTTCAGGTCCCCGGTCTCTATACTGATATAGATGATCGTTAGTATAATGACTGTTTCAGGTCCCCGGTCTCTATACTGATATAGATGATCGTTAGTATAATGACTGTTTCAGGTCCCCGGTCTCTATACTGATATAGATGATCGTTAGTATAATGACTGTTTCAGGTCCCCGGTCTCTATACTGATATAGATGATCGTTAGTATAATGACTGTTTCAGGTCCCCGGTCTCTATACTGATATAGATGATCGTTAGTATAATGACTGTTTCAGGTCCCCGGTCTCTATACTGATATAGATGATCGTTAGTATAATGACTGTTTCAGGTCCCCGGTCTCTATACTGATATAGATGATCGTTAGTATAATGACTGTTTCAGGTCCCCGGTCTCTATACTGATATAGATGATCGTTAGTATAATGACTGTTTCAGGTCCCCGGTCTCTATACTGATATAGAATATCGTTAGTATAATGACTGTTTCAGGTCCCCGGTCTCTATACTGATATAGATGATCGTTAGTATAATGACTGTTTCAGGTCCCCGGTCTCTATACTGATATAGATGATCGTTAGTATAATGACTGTTTCAGGTCCCCGGTCTCTATACTGATATAGAATATCGTTAGTATAATGACTGTTTCAGGTCCCCGGTCTCTATACTGATATAGATGATCGTTAGTATAATGACTGTTTCAGGTCCCCGGTCTCTATACTGATATAGATGATCGTTAGTATAATGACTGTTTCAGGTCCCCGGTCTCTATACTGATATAGATGATCGTTAGTATAATGACTGTTTCAGGTCCCCGGTCTCTATACTGATATAGATGATCGTTAGTATAATGACTGTTTCAGGTCCCCGGTCTCTATACTGATATAGATGATCGTTAGTATAATGACTGTTTCAGGTCCCCGGTCTCTATACTGATATAGATGATCGTTAGTATAATGACTGTTTCAGGTCCCCGGTCTCTATACTGATATAGATGATCGTTAGTATAATGACTGTTTCAGGTCCCCGGTCTCTATACTGATATAGATGATCGTTAGTATAATGACTGTTTCAGGTCCCCAGTCTCTATACTGATATAGATGATCGTTAGTATAATGACTGTTTCAGGTCCCCGGTCTCTATACTGATATAGAATATCGTTAGTATAATGACTGTTTCAGGGCCCCGGTCTCTATACTGATATAGATAATCGTTAGTATAATGACTGTTTCAGGGCCCCGGTCTCTATACTGATATAGATAATCGTTAGTATAATGACTGTTTCAGGGCCCCGGTCTCTATACTGATATAGATGATCGTTAGTATAATGACTGTTTCAGGTCCCCGGTCTCTACACTGATATAGATGATCGTTAGTATAATGACTGTTTCAGGTCCCCGGTCTCTACACTGATATAGATGATCGTTAGTATAATGACTGTTTCAGGTCCCCGGTCTCTACACTGATATAGATGATCGTTAGTATAATGACTGTTTCAGGTCCCCGGTCTCTATACTGATATAGATGATCGTTAGTATAATGACTGTTTCAGGTCCCCGGTCTCTATACTGATATAGATGATCGTTAGTATAATGACTGTTTCAGGTCCCCGGTCTCTATACTGATATAGAATATCGTTAGTATAATGACTGTTTCAGGTCCCCGGTCTCTATACTGATATAGATGATCGTTAGTATAATGACTGTTTCAGGTCCCCGGTCTCTATACTGATATAGATGATCGTTAGTATAATGACTGTTTCAGGTCCCCGGTCTCTATACTGATATAGATGATCGTTAGTATAATGACTGTTTCAGGTCCCCGGTCTCTATACTGATATAGATGATCGTTAGTATAATGACTGTTTCAGGTCCCCGGTCTCTATACTGATATAGATGATCGTTAGTATAATGACTGTTTCAGGTCCCCGGTCTCTATACTGATATAGATGATCGTTAGTATAATGACTGTTTCAGGTCCCCGGTCTCTATACTGATATAGAATATCGTTAGTATAATGACTGTTTCAGGTCCCCGGTCTCTATACTGATATAGAAGATCGTTAGTATAATGACTGTTTCAGGTCCCCGGTCTCTATACTGATATAGATGATCGTTAGTATAATGACTGTTTCAGGTCCCCGGTCTCTATACTGATATAGAATATCGTTAGTATAATGACTGTTTCAGGTCCCCGGTCTCTATACTGATATAGATGATCGTTAGTATAATGACTGTTTCAGGTCCCCGGTCTCTATACTGATATAGATGATCGTTAGTATAATGACTGTTTCAGGTCCCCGGTCTCTATACTGATATAGATGATCGTTAGTATAATGACTGTTTCAGGTCCCCGGTCTCTATACTGATATAGATGATCGTTAGTATAATGACTGTTTCAGGTCCCCGGTCTCTATACTGATATAGATGATCGTTAGTATAATGACTGTTTCAGGGCCCCGGTCTCTATACTGATATAGATGATCGTTAGTATAATGACTGTTCAGGTCCCCGGTCTCTATACTGATATAGATGATCGTTAGTATAATGACTGTTTCAGGTCCCCGGTCTCTATACTGATATAGATGATCGTTAGTATAATGACTGTTTCAGGTCCCCGGTCTCTATACTGATATAGATGATCGTTAGTATAATGACTGTTTCAGGTCCCCGGTCTCTATACTGATATAGATGATCGTTAGTATAATGACTGTTTCAGGTCCCCGGTCTCTATACTGATATAGATGATCGTTAGTATAATGACTGTTTCAGGTCCCCGGTCTCTATACTGATATAGATGATCGTTAGTATAATGACTGTTTCAGGTCCCCGGTCTCTATACTGATATAGATGATCGTTAGTATAATGACTGTTTCAGGTCCCCGGTCTCTATACTGATATAGATGATCGTTAGTATAATGACTGTTTCAGGTCCCCGGTCTCTATACTGATATAGATGATCGTTAGTATAATGACTGTTTCAGGTCCCCGGTCTCTATACTGATATAGATGATCGTTAGTATAATGACTGTTTCAGGTCCCCGGTCTCTATACTGATATAGATGATCGTTAGTATAATGACTGTTTCAGGTCCCCGGTCTCTATACTGATATAGATGATCGTTAGTATAATGACTGTTTCAGTTCCCCGGTCTCTATACTGATATAGATGATCGTTAGTATAATGACTCTTTCAGGTCCCCGGTCTCTATACTGATATAGATGATCGTTAGTATAATGACAGGTCCCCGGTCTCTATACTGATATAGATGATCGTTAGTATAATGACTGTTTCAGGTCCCCGGTCTCTATACTGATATAGATGATCGTTAGTATAATGACTGTTTCAGGTCCCCGGTCTCTATACTGATATAGATGATCGTTAGTATAATGACTGTTTCAGGTCCCCGGTCTCTATACTGATATAGATGATCGTTAGTATAATGACTGTTTCAGGTCCCCGGTCTCTATACTGATATAGATGATCGTTAGTATAATGACTGTTTCAGGTCCCCGGTCTCTATACTGATATAGATGATCGTTAGTATAATGACTGTTTCAGGTCCCCGGTCTCTATACTGATATAGAATATCGTTAGTATAATGACTGTTTCAGGTCCCCGGTCTCTATACTGATATAGATGATCGTTAGTATAATGACTGTTTCAGGGCCCCGGTCTCTATACTGATATAGATGATCGTTAGTATAATGACTGTTTCAGGTCCCCGGTCTCTATACTGATATAGATGATCGTTAGTATAATGACTGTTTCAGGTCCTCGGTCTCTATACTGATATAGATGATCGTTAGTATAATGACTGTTTCAGGTCCCCAGTCTTCAGAACCTGAACAGCCCATTGACTACAACTTTGCCCAGCAGGAGTTGATGAGTAAAGAGTTTTCTAACGACCCAATACAGGAGGCTATCATCGCAATCGAACAACAGTACGAAGAGGACAAACAAGGTACATAACTCTTCTTTCTTGCTCAACTCGAGAAACTCAAAAAAATAATTATAATTGTAGAACTTTAAACTGAAAAATAATATATCTATAATCAGGGTACATAACTCTGTTGTAGAACTTTTAACTGAAAAAAAAACTATAAATCTAAATCAGGGTACATAACTCTGTTGTAGAACTTTTAACTAAAAAAAAATCAGGGTATATAACTACTTGTAAAATTTGGAAAAAGCAAAAAGCTATTGAGGGTCGAGATCTCTGAGAAATAACATCATTACTGGGTGATGTACATCGTTTTCCAGGGTGATGTACATCGTTTTACATCGTTTGACTGGGTAATATACATTGTTTTATTAGGTGATGTACATCGTTTTACTGGGTGATGTACATCGTTTTACTGGGTGATGTACATTGTTTTACTAGGTGATGTACATCGTTTTACTGGGTGATGTACATCGTTTGACTGGGTAATGTACATTGTTTTACTAGGTGATGTACATCGTTTTACTGGGTGATGTACATCGTTTTACTGGGTGATGTACATCGTTTTACTGGGTGATGTACATTGTTTTACTGGGTGATGTACATCGTTTTACTGGGTGATGTACATCGTTTTACTGGGTGATGTACATCGTTTTACTGGGTGATGTACATCGTTTTACTGGGTGATGTACATCGTTTTACTGGGTGATGTACATCATTTTACATCGTTTGACTGGGTAATGTACATCATTTTACTGGGTGATGTACATCGTTTTACATTGTTTTACTTATTGATGTACATCGTTTTACATCGTTTTACTGGGTGATGTACATCGTTTTACTGGGTGATGTACATCGTTTTACTGGGTGATGTACATCGTTTTACTAGGTGATGTACATCGTTTTACATCGTTTGACTGGGTGATGTACATCGTTTTACTAGGTAATGTACATCGTTTTACTGGGTGATGTACATCGTTTGACTGGGTAATGTACATCGTTTGACTGGGTAATGTACATCGTTTTACTAGGTGATGTACATCGTTTTACATCGTTTGACTGGGTAATGTACATCGTTTTACTGGGTGATGTACATCGTTTGACTGGGTAATGTACATCGTTTGACTGGGTGATGTACATCGTTTTACTAGGTAATGTACATCGTTTTACTGGGTGATGTACATCGTTTGACTGGGTAATGTACATCGTTTGACTGGGTAATGTACATCGTTTTACTAGGTGATGTACATCGTTTTACTGGGTGATGTACATCGTTTTACTGGGTAATGTACATCGTTTTACTGGGTGATGTACATCGTTTTACTAGGTGATGTACATCGTTTTACAGGGTGATGTACATCGTTTTACATCGTTTTACTGGGTGATGTACATTGTTATACTAGGTGATGTACATTGTTTGACTGGGTAATGTACATCGTTTTACTGGGTGATGTACATTGTTATACTAGGTGATGTACATTGTTTTACTGGGTGATGTACATCGTTTTACTGGGTGATGTACATCGTTTGACTGGGTAATGTACATTGTTTTACTAGGTGATGTACATCGTTTTACTGGGTGATGTACATCGTTTGACTGGGTGATGTACATCGTTTTACTAGGTGATGAACATCGTTTTACTAGGTGATGAACATCGTTTTACATCGTTTGACTGGGTAATGTACATCATTTTACTGGGTGATGTACATTGTTTTACTAGGTGATGTACATTGTTTTACTAGGTGATGTACATCGTTTTACTAGGTGATGAACATCGTTTTACTAGGTGATGAACATCGTTTTACATCGTTTGACTGGGTAATGTACATCATTTTACTGGGTGATGTACATTGTTTTACTAGGTGATGTACATCGTTTTACTCGGTGATATACATCGTTTTACTAGGTGATGTACATCGTTTTACTGGGTGATGTACATTGTTTTACTGGGTGATGTACATCGTTTTACTGGGTGATATACATCGTTTTACTGGGTGATGTACATCGTTTTACTGGGTGATATACATCGTTTTACTAGGTGATGTACATCGTTTTACTGGGTGATGTACATCGTTTTACTAGGTGATGTACATCATTTTACTGGGTGATGTACATTGTTTTACTAGGTGATGTACATCATTTTACTGGGTGATGTACATTGTTTTAATGGGTGATGTACATCGTTTTACTAGGTGATGTACATCGTTTTACTGGGTGATGTACATCGTTTTACTGGGTGAGGTACATCGTTTTACTAGGTGATGTACATCGTTTGACTGGGTGATGTACATCGTTTTACTGGGTGATGTACATCGTTTGACTGGGTGATGTACATCGTTTTACTAGGTGATGTACATCGTTTTACATCGTTTTACTGGGTAATGTACATTGTTTTACTGGGTGATGTTCATCGTTTTACTGGGTAATATACATTGTTATACTAGGTGATGTACATCGTTTTACTGGGTAATGTACATCGTTTTACTGGGTGATGTACATTGTTTTACAGGGTGATTTACATCGTTTTACTCGGTGATGTACATCGTTTTACATCGTTTTACTGGGTGATGTACAAAGTTTTATTGTTGATATGTTAGAATGTCATATTTCTTGTGAACAGAGGCCCTAGAGAAGCAGAAACAAAGCTATGAGAGGCAGATGCAGATCCTAAGGAGTCAGCTCATGTCCCCAGGGACTCCCTCCATGCCCTTCCTTCCAATGAGCCCCAACATGCTGACCCCCACGGGGTCAATCTCTGCCCAGAGTAGTATCCAGAGGAAGTACCAGGAGTGGGCACAGCAAAGGTATAGACATTTCTCTGTTTGATAACTATGTCATCCTTAAGTGTTTGTCAACTTTAACCACTGCATGGTCAAACATTAGATTCTGTATAATAGCAACATAATTGGGATGTTCAGTAATGTCATGAACCACATAGTCATAAATAGTGTGATTTATTTTATAAATATTGATGTTACAATATTGTTTTGGTGGTAACCAGATAAGAATAAGTCTAATAGGAAAATGGATTTGATAATTTAATTTTTCTGTTCTTTCCGGTCTACCCCTTTCTTTCCTGTCTTTTTCTTTCTCGTCTGACTTTTCCTTTATTTCCTGTCTTTCCCTTTCTCACCTGTCTTACCCTACTTTCCTGTCTTTCCCTTTCTCACCTGTCTTACCCTACTTTCCTGTCTTTCCCTTTCTCACCTGTCTTACCCTACTTTCCTGTCTTTCCCTTTCTCACCTGTCTTACCCTACTTTCCTGTCTTTTCCTTTCCTACCTGTCTTTTCCTTTCTCACCTGACTTTTCCTTTCCTACCTGTCTTTTCCTTCCTTACCTGACTTTTCCTTCCTGTCTTTTCCTTTCTTACCTGTCTTTTCCTTCCTGTCTTTTCCTTCCTTACCTGTCTTTTCCTTCCTGTCTTTTTCTTTCTTATCTGACTTTTCCTTCCTGTCTTTTTCTTTCTAATCTGACTTTTCCTTTCTCACCTGACTTTTCCTTCCTGTCTTTCCCTTTCTTACCTGACTTTTCCTTCCTGTCTTTTTCCTTTCTCACCTGACTTTTCCTTCCTGTCTTTCCCTTTCTCACCTGACTTTTCCTTCCTGTCTCTCCCTTTCCTTCCTGTCTTTCCCTTTCTTTTCCTTTCACACCTGGCTTTTCCTTCCTGTCTTTCCCTTTCTTACCTGTCTTTCCCTTTCTTACCTGTCCGTTTCATTGTTTCTGTACTTTGTTGTCTGGTTTGTTGTCTCCTTGACCCTGACTGTGTCGAGGACAATCAATCTGTACAAACCAATTCCATTGAGAATGTCTGGAGTTCAGGACTAGGATTCTATCATTGACAGAAGAGTTATGCATATAACGAACCACAATCTACAACAAGGAACTATTTTCACATTATAATGATGAGAAGGAGGTTTGGTTTTCCTGCCATTTCCATATTTGTATATCTTACAATAAACATAGGCATGTCTAATGCTGTTCAATAAGAAAAAAAACAAGAAATATGTTTTTTTCCAAATATCTACAAAGTTGAAATTGTTGTACATTTTGAAAATATTTCGTTTTACTTTTTTTTCAGCAGAATTAAACAATTGACAGGTTCTGGGATAATTAGGCCAGGCCATTTTAATTGACATAAAATGTAGTTTCTAACATAAAAACATGGAATGTCTGCTAAACTGATCTTATATGGCTTTGATGAACAACAAATGTAATTTGATTATACGATAATTAGGCCCATCCCATGACTTTTGAGTCGGAGGCTCCGGGATAAATAAGGTAAATAAGATTAAAACACAGCATATCAACAAACAACAGCATTACAATCAATATTACAATTCACTGTGTTTCACGTGAATATTACATTAAAACATCAATAAAAGGCGTAAACCGAGATCACTGTCTACATTAAACAAAAAATGAAAATATCTCAAAATTTACAACAAAAATTTGGCAGCAATACCCACTTTATAATACAATAATATTGTTTCAATTCATCATTTCATTTCTGTCAAATGTACTTTTGGAGGAGAGTAATTTACAAGGAAAAGACACCTTTATTTTGTTAAACCAAAGAAAAAATATTGTTGTTTGCTTAGAAGTTGTTTCTTACTGACAGAAGATTTTACGTTAATTTTCCTCCCCGGATTCTGCTAACTAGGAGCTTTTGATTAAATCTCACTTCGTCTAAAAATTGTCAACACGTTGGGGCTGATGAAATGTAACACAAACGTATTGGTGACACATATTATGTACTGTAACAGTGCTATCGATGATGTCCAACACCAGATACTTTGGAGCTTGTATTTAAATGGCTGTAACATAGAACAAGATCGATTGAATTGCTTTACAAACAGCGATAACAAAGCGAGTCTGTTAGATAAGTTGTGTGTCGGTGTGACATGTTAAAATGGAAACCAACTGGACTAATTTTATTCAATTTACTGTTTTGTTAGAAATAAATCAAAACATCTATATCATTACTCATATGTTTTTGTCAACTCGGTAGGGTAAACAAAAGTCGGGCTTATTACATAGACCTGTTAGAGTGTGCTGTCAGACAAATGTATACATGGGAGGGGGTATATATGTAGGCGTGGGAGGGGGTATATTTGTTGACATGGGAGGGGGTATATATGTAGATATGGGAGGGGGTATATATGAAGATATGGGAGGGGGTATATATGTAGATATGGGAGGGGGTATATATGTAGATATGGGAGGGGGTATATATGTAGATATGGGAGGGGGTATATATATAGATATGGGAGGGGGTATATATGTAGACATGGGAGGGGGTATATATGTAGACATGGGAGGGGGTATATATGTAGACATGGGAGGGGGTATATATGTAGACATGGGAGGGGGTATATATGTAGATATGGGAGGGGTATATATATAGATATGGGAGGGGGTATATATGTAGACATGGGAGGGGATATATATATAGATATGGAAGGGGGTATATATGTAGACATGGGAGGGGGTATATATGTAGATATGGGAGGGGTATATATGTAGATATGGGAGGGGGTATATATGTAGACATGGGAGGGGGTATATATATAGATATGGGAGGGGGTATATATGTAGACTTGGGAGGGGGTATATATATAGACATGGGAGGGGGTATATATGTAGATATGGGAGAGGGTATATATATAGATATGGGAGGGGGTATATATATAGATATGAGAGGGGGTATATATATAGATATGGGAGGGGGTATATATGTAGACATGGGAGGGGGTATATATATAGATATGGGAGGGGGGTATATATATAGATATGGGAGGGGGTATATATATAGATATGGGAGGGGGGTATATATATAGATATGGGAGGGGGTATATATGTAGATATGGGAGGGGGTATATATATAGATATGGGAGGGGGTATATATGTAGATATGGGAGGGGGTATATATATAGATATGGGAGGGGGTATATATATAGATATAGGAGGGGGTATATATATAGATATGGGAGGGGGTATATATGTAGGCGTGGGAGGGGGTATATATATAGACATGGGAGGGGGGTATATATATAGATATGGGAGGGGGTATATATGTAGGCGTGGGAGGGGGTATATATATAGACATGGGAGGGGGTATATATATAGATATGGGAGGGGTATATATGTAGATATAGGAGGGGGGGTATATATGTAGACATGGGAGGGGTATATATATAGACATTGGAGGGGGTATATATATAGATATGGGAGGGGGTATATATATAGATATGGGAGGGGGTATATATGTAGATATGGGAGGGGGTATATATATAGATATGGGAGGGGGGTATATATGTAGATATGGGAGGGGGTATATATATAGATATGGGAGGGGGTATATATGTAGATATGGGAGGGGGGTATATATATATACATGGGAGGGGGTATATATGTAGACATGGGAGGGGGTATATATAGATATGGGAGGGGGTATATATGTAGATATGGGAGGGGGTATATATGTAGATATGGGAGGGGGTATATATGTAGACATTGGAGGGGGTATATATATAGATATGGGAGGGGGTATATATGTAGTTATGGGAGGGGGTTTATATGAAGATATGGGAGGGGGTATATATGAAGATATGGGAGGGGGTATATATGTAGATATGGGAGGGGGTATATATGTAGATATGGGAGGGGGTATATATGTAGATATGGGAGGGGGTATATATATAGATATGGGAGGGGGTATATATGTAGACATGGGAGGGGGTATATATGTAGACATGGGAGGGGGTATATATGTAGACATGGGAGGGGGTATATATGTAGACATGGGAGGGGGTATATATGTAGATATGGGAGGGGTATATATATAGATATGGGAGGGGGTATATATGTAGACATGGGAGGGGATATATATATAGATATGGAAGGGGGTATATATGTAGACATGGGAGGGGGTATATATGTAGATATGGGAGGGGTATATATGTAGATATGGGAGGGGGTATATATGTAGACATGGGAGGGGGTATATATAGATATGGGAGGGGGGTATATATGTAGACTTGGGAGGGGGTATATATATAGACATGGGAGGGGGTATATATGTAGATATGGGAGAGGGTATATATATAGATATGGGAGGGGGTATATATATAGATATGAGAGGGGGTATATATATAGATATGGGAGGGGGTATATATGTAGACATGGGAGGGGGTATATATATAGATATGGGAGGGGGTATATATATAGATATGGGAGGGGGTATATATATAGATATGGGAGGGGGTATATATATAGATATGGGAGGGGGTATATATGTAGATATGGGAGGGGGTATATATATAGATATGGGAGGGGGTATATATGTAGATATGGGAGGGGGTATATATATAGATATGGGAGGGGGTATATATATAGATATGGGAGGGGGTATATATGTAGGCGTGGGAGGGGGTATATATATAGACATGGGAGGGGGTATATATATAGATATGGGAGGGGGTATATATGTAGGCGTGGGAGGGGGTATATATATAGACATGGGAGGGGGGTATATATATAGATATGGGAGGGGTATATATGTAGATATAGGAGGGGGGGTATATATGTAGACATGGGAGGGGTATATATATAGACATTGGAGGGGGTATATATATAGATATGGGAGGGGGTATATATATAGATATGGGAGGGGGTATATATGTAGATATGGGAGGGGGTATATATATAGATATGGGAGGGGGTATATATGTAGATATGGGAGGGGGTATATATATAGATATGGGAGGGGGTATATATGTAGATATGGGAGGGGGTATATATATATACATGGGAGGGGGTATATATGTAGACATGGGAGGGGGTATATATATAGATATGGGAGGGGGTATATATGTAGATATGGGAGGGGGTATATATGTAGATATGGGAGGGGGTATATATGTAGACATTGGAGGGGGGTATATATATAGATATGGGAGGGGGTATATATGTAGTTATGGGAGGGGGTTTTATATGAAGATATGGGAGGGGGTATATATATAGATATGGGAGGGGGTATATATATAGATATGGGAGGGGGTATATATGTAGATATGGGAGGGACATATATATAGATATGGGAGGGGGTATATATGTAGACATGGGAGGGGGTATATATGTAGATATGGGAGGGGGTATATATGTAGATATGGGAGGGGGTATATATATAGATATGGGAGGGGTATATATGTAGATATGGGAGGGGGTATATATATAGATATGGGAGGGGGTATATATGTAGATATGGGAGGGGGTATATATGTAGATATGGGAGGGGGTATATATGTAGATATGGGAGGGGGGTATATATATATACATGGGAGGGGGTATATATGTAGACATGGGAGGGGGTATATATATAGATATGGGAGGGGGGTATATATGTAGATATGGGAGGGGGTATATATGTAGATATGGGAGGGGGTATATATGTAGACATTGGAGGGGGTATATATATAGATATGGGAGGGGGTATATATGTAGATATGGGAGGGGGTTTATATGAAGATATGGGAGGGGGGTATATATATAGATATGGGAGGGGGTATATATATAGATATGGGAGGGGGTATATATGTAGATATGGGAGGGGTATATATATAGATATGGGAGGGGGTATATATGTAGACATGGGAGGGGGTATATATGTAGATATGGGAGGGGGTATATATGTAGATATGGGAGGGGGTATATATATAGATATGGGAGGGGTATATATGTAGATATGGGAGGGGGTATATATATAGATATGGGAGGGGGTATATATGTAGATATGGGAGGGGGTATATATGTAGATATGGGAGGGGGGTATATATATAGATATGGGAGGGGGTATATATGTAGATATGGGAGGGGGTATATATGTAGACATGGGAGGGGGTATATATATAGATATGGGAGGGGGTATATATGTAGATATGGGAGGGGGTATATATGTAGACATGGGAGGGGGTATATATGTAGACATGGGAGGGGGGTATATATATAGATATGGGAGGGGGGTATATATGTAGATATGGGAGGGGGTATATATGTAGATATGGGAGGGGGTATATATATAGATATGGGAGGGGGTATATATGTAGATATGGGAGGGGGTATATATGTAGACATTGGAGGGGGTATATATATAGATATGGGAGGGGGTAAATATGTAGATATGTGAGGGGGTTTATATGAAGATATGGGAGGGGGTATATATATAGATATGGGAGGGGGTTATATATATAGATATGGGAGGGGGGTATATATGTAGATATGGGAGAGGGTATATATGTAGACATGGGAGGGGGTATATATGTAGATATGGGAGGGGGTATATATGTAGACATGGGAGGGGGTATATATGTAGATATGGGAGGGGGGTATATATGTAGACATGGGAGGGGGTATATATATAGATATAGGAGGGGGTATATATGTAGATATGGGAGGGGGTATATATATAGATATGGGAGGGGGTACATATGTAGATATAGGAGGGGGTATATATGTAGACATGGGAGGGGGTATATATATAGATATGGGAGGGGGTATATATGTAGATATAGGAGGGGGTATATATATAGACATGGGAGGGGGTATATATAGATATGGGAGGGGGTATATATGTAGATATAGGAGGGGGTATATATGTAGATATAGGAGGGGGTATATATGTAGATATGGGAGGGGGTATATATGTAGATATGGGAGGGGGTAGATATGTAGATATGGGAGGGGGTATATATGTAGATATGGGAGGGGGTATATATGTAGATATGGGAGGGGGTATATATATAGATATGGGAGGGGGTATATATATAGATATAGGAGGGGGTATATATGTAGATATAGGAGGGGGTATATATGTAGATATAGGAGGGGGTATATATGTAGATATGGGAGGGGGGGTAGATATGTAGATATGGGAGCGGGTAGATATGTAGATATGGAGGAGGGTATATATGTAGATATGGAGGGGGTATATATGTAGATATGGGAGGGGGTATATATATAGATATGGGAGGGGGTATATATGTAGATATGGGAGGGGGTATATATGTAGATATAGGAGGGGGTATATATGTAGATATAGGAGGGGGTATATATATAGATATGGGAGGGGGTATATATGTAGATATGGGAGGGGGGTATATATGTAGATATAGGAGGGGGTATATATGTAGATATGGGAGGGGGTATATATGTAGATATGGGAGGGGGTATATATGTAGACATGGGAGGGGGTAGATATGTAGATATGGGAGGGGGTATATATGTAGATATGGGAGGGGGTATATATGTAGATATGGGAGGGGGTATATATGTAGACTTGGGAGGGGGTATATATATAGACATGGGAGGGGTATATTTTCAGGCATATCCACAATTCTACAATGAGTTGGTATTGCAGTGTGTTATGTATATCCCTAATCTAAGGGTCCTGTAGATCTCGGATTGACCTGAAGTGGTATTATCAAGCCTCTCAAGTACACGCAAGCCTAAATTGGGTGGTATAGACACGGTGGGGGCTCAGGATTACATTGTTGGAGTCATGTTTTTCCTTTATCATGTAACTGGTATGTGACTGGCATTAACAGAGACGTTCATTATCCTACTACAGCTTGTAGGTATTCCGGCTGTGATTGGGAGAGGCTCCTACAGGCTGATCACATAATTGTTTGATCAATGTTATCAGATTTGCTGAGAAATATCTAGAGCAGCCAACCTTCTCGTCAAAATAGCTCACCCTGTACTAAACAGACACAACTCTGAATAGGGATGGACTTATTGCAAAAAATTAATTCACTTTCATTAATCCCCATTCCAGTGAAACCAGGAGGCACACCAGTTTTCATGTCTGTCCATCTTACAGCACAGGCTGCTTGTGTTTGTCCATTTGTCCGTCCGTTCATCGATCCGTCCATCCGTTTTTCAGGTTGTTAGGTCAAGTCATAGTTACTTCTTTTTAGAAAATCCTTTTCAGTACTGTAACAGCTTCCTAGGAAGAATTTTCTTCAAACTTGACTCACTAATTAAGACCATTATATCTGTGATGACATTTCATTTTCAGGGTCGTTGGGTCAAGGTCACTGTTACTATTTTTAGTACATCATTTTTGGCACTCTAGAGGCTTCATTCCTTAAGGGATCTGGTTCAAACTTCAGACATTTGTAAAAGCCCCTAATATCTAGTGGGGCCAGTAGGGGACATGTATTGCTTTAATAGACTTGGGAAGGGTTTATAGGAAACACTGAGTCAGATATACTGTGTGTGGCGCCATGATATGATAGTTGACAAGATATAACGTGCGTCTTTAGTCATTCCATGATATGATAGTTGACAAGATATCTCATGAATCCCTGGACAGATTCAGCTCATATTAACCACAATAATTAAAATAATAACTTCGTAGTTTTATATACCACTAAGTCAAAGCAACATAACTGTCTCAAATCAGTTGACAAATTATAATCTGTTGTTATTGGGCCTTTAGCAACAAGCCAATGTCTTTCTCAACTCCCTTGGGACCATTAAATCGGAGCTACCATTTTGGCACTAACAGCTTACACATGACATTTCTTACACTGCTCTACTATATATACTAATTTACAGCCGAGTCAACCATACCATCAAGATCTACACCTGATTAGATTTTAGTTGTTACCAGTTAAAAGGTTAAAGGTCAATTATAACAGTGTTTTTCTTTAATGTGTCCATAGTAGAGCATGACTACTCCCAACAAAAATTCCAAAGGTCTGATTAAAAAATCTATTTATAGTAACAGGACTGATAATGTCACAAATCTGATTTTAGAAACGGCACAAATAATTTTAAAAAAATGTCAAATGTACCAGATCCAAACTAGGGAATGATTTTGCACTGCCATACTTTAAAACAGGTTTCCGTTAGCTAGTGGCCAATGAGGACATTTATTCAATATTTAATAGCCCTTTAATACCTGTTAACAGTTATTCAATATCAAACCATTCTTTAATTCTTTTTCCAAGGGACAAATCCATCAAACAGAGTCTGGCTATTCTCCGAGATGAGGTTGTCAAGGCGAACTCTTTAGTGCGGGAAGCCAACGTCCTCGCACAGGAAATGGGCAAACTCACCGAATTCCAAGTTACTTTACAAATCCCAGCTGCAAACCTTAGCCCTAACCGACGGGTAAGTCTCTTTGTTTCGTCCTTAAATCTCTCACCAAATGGCTTCTAGACAATGTGTAAATTTTCATTTCTCTGCATTACATTTAAATATAAATCTTGACAGAGCCATATGCAATAAAAAATGTCATTCTTTTTAGCCAGAAGCAACGTCACACACACACAATTAAGTATGATCCAGGAGTCATAGATTTTAGATAAAGAAAATAGCGGAATCTTAAAGAAAGGTCAAGGTTACAAGAGGAATGTTTCATCACATTTTAGATATCCTGTTTAGATGATTGTGTGATTTTTGTCGCACTGGTTCGAGGGAGCCGGTGGAAAACTTTGGTGTTCTGTATGAATATACTTTTAGAAAACGTTTTACCCCACTCAGATCTTCAGCAAATATACATACGACAACTAGATTTGAACTCAGTTCTTCAGCAAATGGACATACGACAACTAGATTTGAACTCAGTTCTTCAGCAAATATACATACGACAACTAGATTTGAACTCAGTTCTTCAGCAAATATACATACGACAACCAGATTTGAACTCAGTTCTTCAACAAATATACATACGACAACTAGATTTGAACTCAGTTCTTCAGCAAATATACATACGACAACTAGATTTGAACTCCGTTGGTCAGCAAATATACATACGACAACTAGATTTGAACTCGGTTCTTCAGCAAATATACATACGACAACTAGATTTGAACTCGGTTCTTCAGCAAATATACATACGACAACTAGATTTGTTTTTGTATGTGTATTGGGACTTATTTAAGACAGTCAAAACAAGGATGGTTGGTATTCTGTAGATGGCCATTTGTCTTCAACAATGTAGTGGTACTGTGTGTAGGTTTACATAAATAGTTTTAGATGTACAAAGTTTTGCTGTGGAGGTAATTAAGGTAGAATATGGCCAGATTGGGAGCAATATAACCAAATTTGGAAGAAAAAAAACCAGATTTGAAAGAAAAAAAACAAATTTGGAAGAATAAACCCAGATTTCAAAGAATAAAACCAGACTTCAAAGAATAAACCCACATTTGAAAGAATAAACCCAGATTTCAAAGAATAAACCCAGACTTCAAAGAATAAACCCAAATTTGAAAGAATAAGCCTAGATTTGGAAGAATAAACCCAGATTTGAAAGAATAAACTCAGATTTCAAAGAAGAAACTCGGACTTCAAAGAATAAACCCAGACTTCAAAGAATAAACCCAGATTTGAAAGAATAAACCCAGACTTCAAAGAATAAACCCAGATTTGAAAGAATAAACTCAGATTTGAGAGAATAAACCCTGACTTCAAAGAATAAAATCAGGTTTCAAAGAATAAACTCAGATTTGAAAGAATAAACTCAGATTTCAAGGAATAAAACCAGGTTTCAAAGAATAAACTCAGATTTGAAAAATAAACCCAAATTTGAAAGAATAAACTCAGATTTCAAAGAAGAAACCCAGACTTCAAAGAATAAACCAGATTTCAAAGAATAAACCCAAACTTGAAAATTATCCTACATTGTACAGAATTTACACATTATATACAAAACGTTAATTATGTTGGTGGTCATGTGACTATTGTATCAGAGTGCGAGATCCATGTTGTAGTCACATGTCCTATTTCTACCTGGTGAAGTCTATAAGTACAGAATTGTGTAATTGACATTAGACATGCAATCAGCTCATAAGTTTAACTGTTTGTTTTTTCAGTCACGAGAAATTAGAATAAAATTTATAAATAACACCTAACCACTCTCTTTAAGTATGAAGTAAACTAAAGGTCTGATACTGTAGAGTTTAAGGCCATTCTTACCAAAGTGTAGCATGATTCAAATTAATGACTTTATTACCTCTCTTGATTCCCATATGATTCCTTCAGATCAGAGCTCCCTTGGGGTTTACCAAAGGCACGTCCGTGTGTAATTCTTTTGATTTCTTTTTACGGATAAATTAAATTTTTTCTCATAAACGTTATTTTACATTCATACCAAATTTAAACATGTTTATCATCATCATCATCCAAGTGAATTCTTTTCCATTAAATTTTATGATAAAAAATAACAAAATAAAGACATTTCTAAGGATAAACAAAGGGAAATAACTCTTTGGTTTACTTGTGAACCCTGTGCAATGGTTGACACCGAGATTGCTCTGGGACCTTTTTTCCACCAATTTCAGTAATTCCATTTCAAAAATTCATTTGTAGTGAACGTAGCAACAATTTTTAGGGTGGGAAACTGATGATACCATAGAGAAGGGGTTCTGATTATGAAAAGTGACAGAATCCCCTCATGGTCCGGAGGCTGATAAAAATTCTGTTTCAGCCACTAAACAATGGCCCTGATTAAATTGGCAGCGAGCTATGAAGATTAAAGAGTATGATAAGCATCCATTGGTTGTGTCAGGAATCTGTAGTCACGCAAGGCTGGTGATGTTCCAACAGGTTTAACTCTAGCATGTAACATCTAGTTACGGCAGGCTGACCTAACCGACGTGCAAAGGTGCAAAAATAATCTGATTTCTCCCTTGTGCTAGCCTGTCACATTCAGAAAATATATGAGGAGCATACATACAGCTTTCAGTAGAAGTTTTACAACCACACGGAATCCATTTATTTTACTACATTGCTGATATGGTTTTTCACTTTATCAGTGTTATGATTATCATTGGGTTTTTCTGATCAATCGCTAAAATGGCAGAAACATATACTCTTCGTCTGTTGACAAATTCCATTCAGAAGTTTTGCTATTCTATAAACAGTGATAGGATTATGCAGGATTTTTTCATCAAAGTATTTTTTTGCGGACCGAACATAATTCTGTGGAGTGGAATTCAAGAGCTTATTCTCAATTATTTTATCAGACTTTAGATAATGTTTTTTTTTTTAACTTGGTTGAAATTTTGTGTATAGCTGCAGTTCTGCCAATGTTGGCTGCCATTTTAAATTTCATCCATAAAGCCGATTGTCACAATGAGTCATTTCTCTGTCAGATATATATTGCACTGACCTGATTTAAAGTACAGAGAACTCTTTTTTATCTTTCCATCCATTCTTAAGACAAAATCAACAGCAGCACGTGTATTTAGCAGCAGTAGAGACAGGCTGGCAGGAATTAATTTGAATCTGAGTGTAATGCAAAATCCATTTTAAAATAGTTTTTGTCATGACTGCGACGGTAAAGTCATGATTACAAATTTATATAGCTGGTATGTTAATTGCGAGTTTGAAGCACAAGTTTTTACAAATATTCCATAAAATAGTCTAATTAACCAGTACTAATTAACCAGTACTAATTAACCAGTACTAATTAACCAGTAGTCTAATTAACCAGTACTAATTAACCAGTAGTCTAATTAACCAGTAATCTAATTAACCAGTAGTCTAATTAACCAGTACTAATTAACCAGTAGTCTAATTAACCAGTACTAATTAACCAGTACTAATTAACCAGTAGTCTAATTAACCAGTACTAATTAACCAGTACTAATTAACCAGTAGTCTAATTAACCAGTACTAATTAACCAGTACTAATTAACCAGTAGTCTAATTAACCAGTACTAATTAACCAGTAGTCTAATTAACCAGTAGTCTAATTAACCAGTAATCTAATTAACCAGTACTAATTAACCAGTAGTCTAATTAACCAGTACTAATTAACCAGTAGTCTAATTAACCAGTACTAATTAACCAGTACTAATTAACCAGTACTAATTAATTAACCAGTACTAATTAACCAGTCTAATTAACCAGTACTAATTAACCAGTACTAATTAACCAGTACTAATTAACCAGTAGTCTAATTAACCAGTACTAATTAACCAGTACTAATTAACCAGTACTAATTAACCAGTAGTCTAATTAACCAGTACTAATTAACCAGTACTAATTAACCAGTACTAATTAACCAGTAGTCTAATTAACCAGTACTAATTAACCAGTACTAATTAACCAGTACTAATTAACCAGTAGTCTAATTAACCAGTACTAATTAACCAGTAGTCTAATTAACCCGTAGTCTAATTAACCAGTACTAATTAACCAGTACTAATTAACCAGTACTAATTAACCAGTAGTCTAATTAACCAGTACTAATTAACCAGTACTAATTAACCAGTACTAATGGTTGATGGCAGTTTCTGAAATTCTTCAAACCAATTCTGAAATCAGAAATTGAAATCTGCTAGTAACATAACACCACATCATTCAGAGCTGTTATCATAACGAGCGACCTTCACCTTCACGGAGAATCAAGTTAATGGTGAAAGACCGATGGATTTCACACAGGAACGGTAAACATTAAGTTTTAGTGCTGTGCCGCGTTCTCTCCGTCTTTATGACAAATTAGCGATGGCTGTATAAACAAACTGAAATCTGGTAGAAACTGTTGGAGAAAACATCAACATTCAGTCAGTTGACATCTTCTGTGTAAAAAGAGATTTGGCAATTCATCGTAGAATTGATTTTCTGTAAAAGTGACATTAATATTGGTTGTTGAGCTATAGATTGCCGTCCGTATCCATTTTCTTGTTAGGACGATTTAGACATAGGTTCAATAACAAGATCATTACTTTGATGAAATTGATTTCTTTGATTGATGAAATTAATTTTTTTAATTTATTTTAATTTCTAGTGGTTTAGCTTGTAAATCAATTCTTTATTAAATAACACGATCTTTTCTCTTTAATTGACAGAGAGGAGCGTTCGTGAGTGAGCCTGCCATTCTCGTCAAGAGGAAAAGGCGAGGAAACCAGATCTGGTCGATGGAAAAGTTTGAAAATAAGATAATTGATATGCGTGACATGTACGAGGAGAGGAAAGCAACAGGACTTCCGATGATGGTAGAGGACGAGCACGATTCAGAACCCTGGGTTTGTTATTGTCCGCTTTTGTGGCCACACTGCATGGCTTCCTTTACTTCTGTAAACCCAGAGATGTTCATCAATGTCAACTGTCTCACCGTCATGAAACCGTTAGGGACCGTCTTTGTAAGGTGGTGGTCGAAGATGTTCACAGAAGGTAGAAGTGCGCTTTAAGTTACAAAATCAGTTATTCATAAGCACACTCTGTCCGTGACAAGAATAAAGTCCAACTCAGAAATTGTTAAAATTTATATTACAACCTTTATCTGCTAATGTTAAACTCTGCATCGAGGCATGATTCGGCTCATGTGTGGGGGCCACGGTGGCCGAGTGGTTAAGGTGTCCCGACACTTTAACACTAGCCCTCCACCACTGGGTTGCGAGTTCGAAACCTACGTGGGGCAGTTGCCAGATACTGACTGTAGGCCGGTGGTTTTTCTCCGGGTACTCCGGCTTTCCTCCACCTCCAAAACATGGCACGTCCTTAAATGACCCTGGCTGTTAATAGGACGTTAAACAAAAACAAACCAAACCAAATTGGCTGATGTTAAATGATCAAAACAACCCAATGTTTATCGTCATTGTCATATTAAGACTATCCAATGACATCCACTCTAAGCTGTATGATGTTTATGCTTACAGTCCTTTGATATTTACCAAAACACAGGAAAACTGTTTTGTTTACATTACTGGTCTGTCCTCCAAACATGTTTATATCCTCACCAGAAAATGTTACGATTTGGTTCCAAAAAGTGATACATTTTTGGTTAATGATGGGTCCCAAAATGCTGACTATAATGAGAATTTCAGAATAAGACTTTGTATTTGTCTCGGTCAGAGTGAACATTTTTTAAATAACTGATTTTGTAGCTTGAAGCGCATTACTACTGTCTGTGAGAATCTCTGTCCGCCATCTTTACCATTCCTTAACGGGTACACAACAGCGTAACTGTTTGTTTTAAGAATGTTGGGAATGTTGCCGTTCCTTAAATGCTAGGTATTTATAATTCCCCTGTATTGTAGCTTTATATTGATCTATTAGATTATCAAAACAACAATAAAAATAAATATTAAACCTGAAAAAAACTTCTTTTTAGCAATACATATATGTTTAGGCTCAATATTATCAGCGTATCAAAACCTGTCGAATGTCAGGGCTCAAAGTAAAATCCGGAGTAAATTTTGTCTACTGTCAGGGCTCAAAGTAAAATCCGGAGTCAATTTTGTCTACTGTCAGGGCTCAAAGTAAAATCCGGAGTAAATTTAGTCTACTGTCAGGGATCTGAGAAATAAAGAGTAATTTTTTTTCAGTATGTGAACTGTTAAAGAATATGAGAGTATTTTGTTAATTTGCTACGAGTATAAAATTCCTTAGTTTTAAAAAATATGATATTCTCATTTGTTTTGAGCATAAAACTATTTAGTTCTACAAAAAATTATTTTGATTTGTTTTGAGCATAAAATTCTTTAGTTCCAAAAAATATAATATTTTGATTTGTTTTGAGCATAAAACTATTTAGTTCCAAAAAATGATAATATCTTAATTTGTATTTAGCAGAAAACTATTTCGTTCATAAAAATACATTTTAATTTGTTTTGAACATAAATGTCTAGTTCTAAAAATTATTTTTTCAATTTGCTTTGAGCATTAAAGTCCTTAGTTCTAAAGATATATTTTAATTTGTTTTGAGCATAAAACTCTTCAATTTATTTGCTACATACATCATACACCCTCGATTTTCATTACTCAAGTTACCTCTAGAATAGAACTTATTGATTGATAAACTTGATGTACATCATGAACATTTCTGGGTATACGGTCCTTGTGTGCTCTAAGAGAATCTCTGTAGGAAATACTGCTGTCTTAATTCATAGTTTACCCAAACTCACAAATGTTTGTCTCTACGAGTAATAATACAATCATAATACAATCTATTGTCACTAATCGCCATTTGTTTGTGGTCCGTCCTTGTCTGTCCGTAAACAATTCTTGTTATCACTTTTTCTCAGAACATCATTAGTTGGGCATGTTCAATTTTGAGAATGATCGGAAAACAAAATGGCTGACAGGTCTTGGATTTTGACAGTTGATGTTTGTTATCACAATAACTCAAACATAATGCGTAGGTTCTCCGTGGTTCCAACCTTGTTCAGATTTAAATTTGAGTTTAATTTGAAAACAAAATGTCTGACAGGCGCTATCTTTGATTTTGACAGTTCAAGTTTGATATCCCTATTTATTGTTCACAGAAATTTCTTTTTAGATTCCTATTAGGTTCCCATCATTATCGAGTCACTGAAAGGGAAAGGAAAGTAGAGAAAAGATCAGTCTTATGGTTGGCGCCGGGATCCCTCGTTGTCATTTTCAAAAGTCATTTAACATATAAATCAGCATACAAATCTAAAATTTTCTCACATAAATTTAATATAATGCCATTTTGGAACTCTTTTGTAAGAAGATAAAATAAGGAAGTACATATTTACACCATTAAATTTAAGTTTTCTATCAACAATTTGAAAAATCAGGGATTCTTTTTGGGGTATAACTTAATTATGTATTGCAGTATTTTTGTACATCGATTCTTTTACAGAATTTTCATTTTTATTTTTTCATTTGATTAATCATTTTAGATCTGTGTGGTTTATTTAATTATATGTATTATCGTGCATTATATATATTTTACTTCCAGGAAGTTGTTAAACAATATTCACAGACTCCGTAACAAAAAGTTACAAGTTAAAGATAATACACTGTATATAAAAGTTAAAGATAATACACTGTATATAAAAGTTAAAGATAATACACTGTATATAAAAGTTAAAGATAATACACTGTGTATAAAAGTTAAAGATAATACACTGTGTATAAAAGTTAAAGATAATACACTGTATATAAAAGTTAAAGATAATACACTGAATATAAAAGTTAAAGATAATACACTGTATATAAAAGTTAAAGATAATACACTGTATATAACTTTGTAAGCGTTATTTTGAGCTTTTAATCATTACACTTTAAATTTACATTTAGTTGTGTATGTTGATTATTTTTGGATTAAATTAATTATATAATGATGCATTTATATTCAAATCTCTGTATGCATCAGTATATTCAAATTTTGAATGCAATAAATGTGAATATCAAAAAAACAAAATTAAAAAGAATTTTTATTTTTTAATAGTTATTGATATTAATGATTTAAATTTCCTCGGAGAATTCTATCAAATTAGTCGTGTAGTTTCTATACCTCTCATCATCTAGTGCTCTGTTTTAGACGCAATAGCTATCCTGATGGTTGTATTGGGAGTCTCGGTGTCAATGCCATCTTTATTTACAAACGTTTTACCTGCCTAAGTTTTGCTTGAGATCTATTTCATTTGTATTGTGACAATCTCTCTATACAGATCAGATTTGGAGGATAACAAAATCAGTACATACTTAGCTAATGAACAAAAATGAGAATTGAATGATTATAAATACAAATTTTTATTTCCATTATTTTTTTTTATAACAATATTTGATAACAGAGAAACAAGATTTTTAGGATAAACAAATGAATTTTCAGAACAGAAAAAAAAATGTAATTACTGAAAATCAAATATTTCTACATCAACCCCATTGTTGAATATTTGTTTTCATGTTTTAAACCCAGAGGGAACCATTCAAATGAATTTGGCTGAAAATTGAGGCCATGTCGGTTCAGTGCCCTCAGACTTCGTTCAGGGATTGTGATAGTTACACTCCAATACTGCTGTAAAGGGATTCATCTAAAGTCACTGAGCCTTTTGTTTTAATGTTCAATTTTAATTAAAATCATTGAACATTTTATCGTCGTGGTGATTTTTGTTCCTCAAAAAATTGTTTTGTTTTTTTTTTGCGATATAATCAGTAAAAAACAATAAAGTTTCAATTTCGATTTTTTTTTTTTTTGCTATATATAGATTTACCAAAATGTTACGCAAAGGGCTCTCCTCTGAAAACCATTTACTGACTGGTGATAAATAGTTATTTTGTATTAATTTTCAAAAATAAATCTAAATGTAATTGATTTTATTTTATGAACTTTCTATGTAAACAAAACTCAGGGCATGTCAGTGTAGAATAGTTTTTCTCCTGCACAAATTATTTAATCTTACATATTTTGTTTTTTGTTGGAATGTTGCAGTTTTTTCGTATTTTCTGTTTCTCAAACTAAAAGTTTAAGGTATGAACTTTCACAACAAAAGTTATAAAATCTGCATGGATCTGTTGTTTAGTCAGAATTCCACTTGATTTTTCTGCTGTACACAGACAATGGAAGTTTAATTTTCTCCATTGAAAACATAATGTAGATTTCAAGTCATTTATCGGCATAGCCGTTTAATATTCTTTTGGCCCCGGAAATGACGCGACAGGTGGCGTTACTGGTCAAGATGAAGTATGTGATTGGTCAATGTAGCGGTAAATGCAAAATGCAGACATGCAGTTAAAGACGAAACAAAGTTAAGATTGAATGCAAGCTGAATAAGTGGATGTATCTATTCAAATGACACATTAATAAAATCATATTCCTGATTCAAATACAGTCTTATTATCAGCAAAAATGATTCAAACTGATATAATTTAGTTATCCGTGCTGAAACGCATTTATTAATCAGTTCCTTAATTTATTTCACCAGCAGTTTTACATTATAACCACCAGCATTAAAGCTATGCCGTTTATCTTTTTTAAAGATATTTCTTGTTTTCATTTAAGAGTAAAATCACAAAATCGGGTGAATTTAAAAGATCAATAGAGCAAATCATGATCTGTTTTAGTATTTTCACAAAAATTCTTTTTTTACTTCAATTTGTGATAAAGCCATGTTTTTTTGAGGTGAGTTTCCTGATCTACCTGGTGGTACTCTTGTTGCTCATTTCATACAAAGTTTCCTGAATTCTTTAGGGTCAGTTTTCATAGGGAATGTTATGGTATGTTGTTCTTAGTCCGGCGTAAACTTTTGTTTGTCCGGCAGTTTCACATTTACATAATACTTTTTTTACCAATCTCTTTGAAGCCTGGTATACCTTATAATCATGATATGAAGTTGTGGTTCCTGGAGAAGAATTAGACTATTTTTGTATAAATTATTGTCCTTTGTTTATTTCAGTTTTTGATTTTTGTCTGGAGATATCTCTACATTTTTTGACTGATCTCTTTGAAACTACATTTTTTGACCGATTTCTTTGAAACTTGGTAGGCTTTAAAACATGATATGAAGTTGTGTTTGTTGAAAAAAGAACACTGATTCGATTATTTTTCAAAATTAAGGCCCTGTGTTCATCTTAGCGTCTGATCTTTGTACGGAGATCTCATCCTACATCTTTCGACTGATTTCTTTGAAACTTGAAATGTATATGATATAAAGTTACAATTCCCCCAAAACATATTTTTACAAAAGTTATTTCTCTTCCTTTATTTGTAGAATTCCTTCCTGGAGATCTCCTACAGTTTTCTTTTGATTTCTTTTGTAACTTGTTGGACTTTATAATCATGATATCAAGTTATTTTTAACGAGTTGGAGATTATTGATTACATGTCTTCCTCAAACTGTTAGGAAATGGAACATTAACTTTGTAGTGAAAGGTGAGATTTACAACATGCCAGCTTGCCACTCTTTGGGTAATCCAAATCTTTTTATCATGTAAGATATATAACACCACATGGCATTTGGCCGGTGTATATTGGTCTGCCCAGTGATACTATTGTTACGTGAATATTATGAAATGAGTATTCAAACAAAAGTTTTCCAAAACAGGATGACGGACCGCCTGTAAAAGGGGATCCTTTTTACGAGTCGCAGGAAAATCACAATCTCATCGGTGTAGCCAACGTCTTTCTAGAATGTCTCTTCCATGATGTCAAGCTCGACTACCAAGTACCGATTATCAGTCAACAAGGGGAGGTAAGTCTGTTTGTGTCTGTAAAAATTCTGTATTAGTGTACAAAGGGGAGATAAGTCTCTGTGTGTCTGTACAATTCTTTGTTAGTGTACAAAGGGGAGATAATTCTGTATTAGTGTACAAAGGGGAGGTAAGTCTGTGTTAGATGTCTGCACAATTCTGAATTTGTGCACAAGGGGAGATAAGTCTGTGTTGGTGTCTGTATATTTCTGAATTTGTGTACAAAGGGGAGGTAAGTCTGTGTCTGTATAATTCTGAATTAGTGTTCAAAGGGGAGGTAAGTCTGTGTCTGTACAATTCTGAATTAGTGTTCAAAGGGGAGGTAAGTCTGTGTGTCTGTATAATTCTGAATTAGTTAACTAAGGGGAGATAAGTCTGTGTTTACATCTGTACAATTCTGTATTAGTGTACAAAGGGGAGATAAATCTGTGTTGGTGTCTGTACAATTCTGAATTAGTGTACAAAGGGGAGGTAAGTCTGTATTAGTGTACAAAGGGGAGATAATTCTGTATTAGTGTACAAAGGGGAGATAAATCTGTTTGTGTCTGTACAATTTTGTGTTAGTGTACAAGGGGAGGCAAGAGTGGATTTTTGTCAGCATACTGGTATAGTCTGTCATTGCATCCATACTCCTAAATCAGTTTCCGTAATGAAATGGGTTTGTAATACTGGACATAAAAAGAGTGTTGTCTGCTTTGATTGAAGAACATAGCTTGACCATTACCAGAATAGGATTGAAAATGAATTTTCTATCATTACAGATTGCCGGAAAACTACACGTAGAAATCTCCAAACTAGGAGGATCTTTCCTCGATAGATACGCTGACACAAACGACGATGGAGAGGAGACAACGGATCCGGAACCTGTCGGGATCGGTTCTCCGATGATTGTCAGGGTACGTTTATCAAGATAACGATCAACCTTTATCATAAGTTATCTCAGAATAACTATCAAGAAATCTCAATGATTTATGGAATTAAGTAAACTTTGCTTTCATTAACATCTTATTTACTGTTTTACAGATCTGTATATCCGGAGCTAAGGGTCTGCCCCCAGCCCTTTCCAACTTTGTGTTTTGTCAGTATACCTTTTGGGGGAATGAAGACACCGTTGTTGTTCCACCCGAGATTCACCCCGATTCTTCATCACACAAGAAATCAGATACCATATCATTCAAATTCCAGCACAGCAAGGTATGAAAATTGGCTTATCGCCTTTTAGTGGATAAAAAAGACAAATATTCATATACTGGTACTCGAGATGAGCAGCCGTAAGCTAGACACCCAAGGCATAACTTACTTTGGATTATTACTGGAATTTTTTGTTTTTTGGAAATTTTTGTAAACAACAATAGAAATGTGTCGTTTATTTCTAGGCGTGGGATTATTTTCTGATGAATGCAGTCCATACTTGGCGTAGATAGTTAGATATTCCAAGTATTTAAGTTAAGACTTTATTGTAATAGATAGTTGAGTACTTCATTGTCAGTTGTGTTTTTTTTAAAGAAGATTTTGAATAAAGTCTACATGGAGATTCTCAATTTTCAAAAATTTTAATTATCAAGGTAGATTCATTAAAAAATGACAAGGGAAGTTAATCTTACACTATGTTTGTTGGGTTTATTGCCCAATGAACTGCCAAGGTCATTTTGAGGCTGGGGTCTCCTTGTAGTAGTTGGTGACTAACTCACTAAACAACATATGGGAGGCCCATTGTATGCCATCCAGAGCAATTAGAGTAAAGTGTCTTGCCCTGGGACACAACCATGACCGCACAGACTGGCTGATTTCTCAGCTTCCTGAGAATTAACAGCCCTTGCATTTTCACATGAGCTATTGTGGCCCCCTCACCTGAGGCTACGTGGCTGGCAATCTAACCGACTGAGCTATTGGGGCCCCCTCACCTGAGGCTACGTGGCTGGCAATCTAACCGACTGAGCTATCGTGGCCCCCTCACCTGAGGCTACGTGGCTGGCAATCTAACCGACTGAGCTATCGTGGCCCCCTCACCTGAGGTTACATGAGTGGCACTCTAACCGACTGAGCTATCGTGGCCCCCTCACCTGAGGTTACATGAGCTGGCAATCTAACCGACTGAGCTATCGTGGCCCCCTCACCTGAGGTTACGTGGCTGGCAATCTAACCGACTGAGCTATCGTGGCCCCCTCACCTGAGGTTACGTGGCTGGCAATCTAACCGACTGAGCTATCGAGGCCCCCTCACCTGAGGTTACGTGGCTGGCACTCTAACCGACTGAGCTATCGTGGCCCCCTCACCTGAGGTTACGTGGCTGACACTCTAACCGACTGAGCTATCGAGGCCCCCTCACCTGAGGTTACATGAGCTGGCACTCTAACCGACTGAGCTATCGAGGCCCCCTCACCTGAGGCTACATGAGTGGCAATCTAACCGAACTGAGCTATCGTGGCCCCCTCACCTGAGGTTAATTAGCTGGCACTCTAACCGACTGAGATATCGTGGCCCCCTCACCTGAGGTTACATTAGCTGACACTCTAACCGACTGAGCTATCGAGGCCCCCTCACCTGAGGTTACATGAGTGGCACTCTAACCGACTGAGCTATCGAGGCCCCCTCACCTGAGGTTACATGAGTGGCACTCTAACCGACTGAGCTATCGTGGCCCCCTCACCTGAGGTTACATGAGTGGCACTCTAACCGACTGAGCTATCGAGGCCCCCTCACCTGAGGTTACTTGGCTGACACTCTAACCGACTGAGCTATCGTGGCCCCCTCACCTGAGGTTACATGAGTGGCACTCTAACCGACTGAGCTATCGAGGCCCCCTCACCTGAGGTTACATGAGTGGCACTCTAACCGACTGAGCTATCGAGGCCCCCTCACCTGAGGTTACGTGGCTGACACTCTAACCGACTGAGCTATTGGGGCCCCCTCACCTGAGGTTACTTAGCTGAAACTTATAACCGACTGAGCTATCAGGGCTCCCCTGTTGCACAAATGTTATGTGTAAGTTGGTATACACTGTTTGGAAGCTACATTTTCATTTCTTCTTCTGAAATTAAAACTTAGAGTAAGAAACATTTCCTTTGGAAAAAATGTTTGAAATAAATACAACTATTAGAAACATTTTTTTTTGTTTAATTTTACTATTATTTAGGCCAAAACAAAGGTGAGTGTCGGAAGCTTATCATCGTCTGTAACCCACGGTCCTGACGCTTATGGACCATGGGACAATTGGTCCAGAAAATCTTGTTTTGACTCTAAAAATAGCAACCAATCAAATACCACCTCACATTTTAAACTTGATTTTTTTTTTGTGTGCGATACATATATTGGGGATCCCTGTCATGGAAGCTGCCACTCAAAACCTGCAATATATGTGCTTCTAATGGTCTTAACTGACAAATACACATCTTGTCAAGGTCTTTAAAACTGTGTATTCGAAACAGTTCCCTCACAACTACAAGGTAATCCGTGAAAAGAGCCGTTACTCTATATAGTCAAATCAAAACCCCAAATAAAAGGGGTCTTCTGATTGGTTAAAATAAATGAAGAAATATTTTCGAGAAAATTACTGAAGAAATATTTTCTGGAAATGACAAAATGTGTTCCAAACGTCCCACAGTCTCTGTTCGTGGACATCAGGACCGTGGGTTATCGACAATATCCCAATCGCCCCACAGTCTCTGTTCGTGAACGTCAGGACCGTAGGTTATCGACAATATCCCAATCGCCCCACAGTCTCTGTTCGTGAGCGTCAGGACCGTAGGTTATCGACAATATCCCAATCGCCCCACAGTCTCTGTTCGTGAGCGTCAGGACCGTAGGTTATCGACAATATCCCAATCGTCCCACAGTCTCTGTTCGTGAGCGTCAGGACCGTAGGTTATCGACAATATCCCAATCGCCCCAGTTCATGTTCGTGAGCGTCAGGACCATGAGTTATCGACAATATCCCAATCGTCCCACAGTCTCTGTTCGTGAGCGTCAGGACCGTAGGTTATCGACAATATCCCAATCGCCCCACAGTCTCTGTTCGTGAGCGTCAGGACCGTAGGTTACCGACAATATCCCAATCGTCCCACAGTCTCTGTTCGTGAGCGTCAGGACCGTGGGTTACCGACGATGGAACTTTATATACCTTTATATATAAAGAGAGAGTGCCTAACATGTGACAATCAGAAATACTATGAATATGCTTTGCTTATAAAAGTAATATATAATACTTCCTTCTCAAAATCATTTCTTTTATAAATTATGTCCTAACTTATGTGACGCATGATAACGGTAACCAGCCACAATATAAACTACTTACTGATGTGTATAGCTGTATCTAACTTTTCATACTTCCTGTATCAGCGCAATTACCTTCTTACTTTCTATTGTTATCCCAGTATTAGAGGGAGGTGCCCTCTCCAGTATTAGAGGGATGTGCCCTCTCCTGTATTAGAGGGATGTGCCCTCCAGTATTAGAGGGAGGTGCCCTCTCCAGTATTAGAGGGATGTGCCCTCTCCTGTATTAGAGGGAGGTACCCTCTCCAGTATTAGTGGGAGGTGCCCTCTCCAGTATTTGAGGGATGTGCCCTCTCCAGTATTTGAGGGACGTGCCCTCTCCAGTATTAGAGGGATGTGCCCTCTCCAGTATTAGAGGAAGGTTCCTCTCTAGTATTAGAGGGAGGTGCCTCTCCAGTATTAGAGGGAGGTACCCTCTCCAGTATTAGAGGGAGGTACCCTCTCCAGTATTAGAGGGAGGTGCCCTCTCCAGTGTTAGAGGGATGTGCCCTCTCCAGTATTAGAGGGAGGTGCCCTCTCCAGTATTAGAGGGAGGTGCCCTCTCAAGTATTAGAGGGAGGTATCCTCTCCTGTATTAGAGGGAGGTGTCCTCTCCTGTATTAGAGGGGGGTGCCCTCTCCAGTGTTAGAGGGAGGTGTCCTCTCCAGTGTTAGAGGGAGGTGCCCTCTCCAGTGTTAGAGGGAGGTGGCCTCTCCAGTATTAGAGGGAGGTACCCTCTCCAGTATTAGAGGGAGGTGCCCTCTCCAGTATTAGAGGGGGGTGTCCTCTCCAGTATTAGAGGGAAGTGCCCTCTCCAGTATTAGAGGGAGGTGCCTCATCAGTATTAGAGGGAGGTGCCCTCTCCAGTATTAGACGGAGGTACCTCTCCAGTATTAGAGGGGGGTGCCCTCTCCAGTATTAGAGGGAGGTGCCCTCTCAAGTATTAGAGGGAGGTATCCTCTCCTGTATTAGAGGAAGGTGCCCTCTCCAGTTTTAGAGGGAGGTGTCCTCTCCAGTATTAGAGGGAGGTGCCTCATCAGTATTAGAGGGAGGTGCCCTCTCCAGTATTAGAGGGAGGTACCTCTCCAGTATTAGAGGGAGGTGCCCTCTCCAGTATTAGAGGGATCTGCCCTCTCAGTATTAGAGTGAGTTGCCCTCTCCAGTATTAAAGGGAGGTGCCCTCTCAGTATTAGAGTGAGTTGCCCTCTCCAGTATTAAAGGGAGGTGCCCTCTCAGTATTAGAGTGAGTTGCCCTCTCCAGTATTAGAGGGATGTGCCCTCTCAGTATTAGAGTGAGTTGCCCTCTCCAGTATTAAAGGGATGTGCCCTCCAATATACCACATAGGACACCTCTCTTACATAAGGCAGGAATAATTTAGACTATAGAAAGCTGTGGAGGACTTTCTTTTCTAGGAAATCCCTGTATATCATGTGTACTACTCCACAGGAGGGCCTTATATTACAGAATTGAAGAAAAGTTTCTTGATCAAGACTTAAACCTTTGATCCATAATGCTTTCATATGGAAAATTTTACTTCTTAATTTGAGGAACATTTATGACTCTGTGTCTTTGAGTTTACCTGATAAATCCTCTTATAAACCAATCCGTACCACATTGAAAATTTACTTCATATTTCCTGTCAACTGAAGTTTATTTTAGGTCACCTGAGTCTCAAGTGACACTATTGTAAACTCCTTTTGTTTGTTGTCATCTGTCATGCGTTGTCTGCATGTTCGTAAACAATTTACATTTTCAGCTTCTCAGAAATCCCTAAACCAATTTCAATGAAATTTTGCCGAAACTTTCCATGACCAAAGGTCAACCAAATGTGTGACTTTTCTGGTCCCCGACCCCAGTGTCCTGAGGGATGGGGCAAAAAGGGTTCAGATTGACTAATTTCAAAAAGGATTCTTAGTTTGAAGGATCTTTATGTGCTGTATCAAAATTGTAAATTCCATGACCAAAACGTATCTGGTTTTCTGTACTGGGTAGTCGGCAAACTTTACTATAATACAGGGAAATCACATTTTTATAACCCCCCCCCCCCCCCCCCCCCCCCCCAACGAAGTTAGGGGAGGGGGGGGGGGGGGGTATACTGGAATCAGGTTGTCCGTCTGCAGTGGTAACCCGTTCACTAAAAACAGGTTTTTGTTGGAAAGCTGTTTGTTTAATTTCCACTGGAAATAATTTGAAACTTCATTAGAATTCTTAGTTTGAGGTGGAATTTTGATGGTATGCACATGTTGACCCTGACCACACTGTGCAGATGAGCGGGGCCAAAAGGGGTCAAATTGACTGAAATATAGCAGAACTGTTAAAGCCCACGGCATGCTAAACCTTATCACTTGTGTTATGGCTTTATGTCATAATTAGATTTTAGTCATTCCAAGAGGTGTGACTTAGAACTCTACTAATCTAATCCAAACTGATTGTGTGTTGCATGTTTTTACAGGACTATAAGATGTATATAAGGTGTATATAATCATTTTTACAGGACTATAAGGTGTATATAAGATGTATATAAGGTGTATATAAGGTGTATATAATCATTTTTACAGGACTTTAAAGTGTATATAACTGAGGAGTTTATAGAGCATTGTTCTGAAGGAGCCTTGTCCATAGAAGTATGGGGCCACAGAAGTCCAGGATTTGGTCTGGTCAACAATGGCATGGACAACATCATAGCAAGGTCAAGGACATTAGCTGACAGGTCAGTATGAAGGTCAAGGATGTTATAAGTGAGGTCAGAAATATAGTCAAGGACATTACAAGTGAGGTCAGTGATAAGGTCAAGGTCATGTCAAAGAAGATCAGTAAAAAGGTCAAGGTCATTAAAGTGAGGACATTGATCAAGTCAAGGTCATTACAAGTGAGGTCAGTGATAAGGTCAAGGTCATTAAAGTGAGGAATTGATCAGGTCAAGGTCATTACAAGGGAGGTCAGTGATAAGGTCAAGGTCATTACAAGTAAGGTCAGTGATAAGATCAAGTTCATTACAAGGGAGGTCAGTGATAAGGTCAAGGTTATTTATCAATTGATTAATTTTAATTTAATCATATTATTACAAGTGTTCAGAAGTTTAGATTCATTCTTTAGAACAAGTAATGTTCAAATGTTTGACAATCAGAAGAACTTAATAATTATTCAAAAGTTTATTTATATGTAAAAGTTTACATAGACATAATAATACATGATTCCCTTAGACCTTATTTGTGGTGATCTTGATTGGTCTTATAGGAATGATATATTGCTTTCTCCCATTGCCATCAGAAGAGTTAGAATTTCAGCGTTACTGGTACACCAACTATTGTATGCTACACTAATCCCTCGACCTATCACCACTCGATAATACCGCCACCCTCGTATACCGCCACCTTGTCCCCTAGAACGGATTTTTGCACTCTTTAATTCCCCCGTTAAGTCCGCCACCCTCGCATACCGCCATCCGCCATATGCTTTCAAAAACAAATGTGCCGAATCACTGTATATTTCCCTCGATTTCACCGCCATGTTATCGCCGTGGAACTCTTTAGTGTTCTATTTTTAGATACTGGTACTTTCCCATTCAAGCACAGGTGAAGTTACGCTTCAGTGATTCTATTCGCTGATCGAATCGTCATCGGTATTGACAAGAGGAATGTTTGTTATGTAATAAAACAAGTGATGAATTCTACTCACATTGTGTAATTGTTGTTTGAGTACAGGACGACCTCGATCTCGACCCTGACCTACGACTGACTGTCCGACAATTTGTTGACGCCGATAAACGGACAGAAATTACCGAAGTGCAGACAGAAAGCAACATCATAGTTTTGACGACAGTGAAACGGACCTTAAACACTGACGATGACGATGACGAACCACAACATATTCCGAGCAGAACAGAGGCAAAAGCCGCTATAGAAACGGTAATGTGATTTCTAGAAACGTCGGACAAAACAACAGAATTAGAAATAGACTCTTGCAGAATGATTTCAAAAAAATTATCGGAAATTATCACAGACAATATGTGACAAAAGCATATCAGTAATTTTTTTACCACACTACAAAAACAATAACCATGTTTAGACACTCTTACTGTTCAGTACCTGAAATTGAAATGTTTGTGTTTTCTGATTTGATCACAATAAAAGACATTGGATTCCTACATTTTTGTTTTCGTCAAATTTGATACTACCGCCACCCTCTTTATACCGCCAATTACAACAAGAACAAAAGGTGGCGGTATAACGAGGGTAGACTGTAGTTAGAATTTCAGCGTTTATGATAAACCAGCCATTGTATGCGAGTTAGAATCTCAGCGTTTATGATACACCAGCGAGTTAGAATTTCAGCGTTATGATACACCAGCCGTTGTATGCTAGTTAGAATTTCAGCCTTTATGATACACCAGCCGTTGTATGCTGGTTAGAATTTCAGCGTTTATGACACACCAGCCGTTGTATGCTAGTTAGAATTTCAGTGTTATGATACACCAGCCGTTGTATGCTAGTTAGAATTTCAGCATTATGATACACCAGCCGTTGTATGCTAGTTAGAATTTCAGCGTTATGATACACCAGCCGTTGTATGCTAGTTAGAATTTCAGCCTTTATGATACACCAGCCGTTGTATGCTGGTTAGAATTTCAGCGTTTATGACACACCAGCCGTTGTATGCTAGTTAGAATTTCAGTGTTATGATACACCAGCCGTTGTATGCTAGTTAGAATTTCAGCGTTATAATACCAGCCACCGTTGCTAGTTAGAATTTCAGTGTTATGA
Organism: Pecten maximus; assembly: GCF_902652985.1. Classification (NCBI taxonomy): domain Eukaryota; kingdom Metazoa; phylum Mollusca; class Bivalvia; order Pectinida; family Pectinidae; genus Pecten; species Pecten maximus. The sequence continues at coordinate 1,599,453 of NC_047032.1, read as the reverse complement.
TACACCAGCTGTTGTATGCAGCGTCACATGTATGAAGTGTAATCTGTGCGTAGACATGCACTAAGTGCCTGTTTTGCCCATTCCTTATCTCTGAGAAAAGATAACAGAAAAGGAACCGGATTGTTGGCTTTCTTCCTTTATCAGTCTCTTAAGACTCCAGAGTAGCTACATTCAAGCTGGATACGAGATCAATATAAGCTCCAGCCTCCGTACCCAATCAAAGCCAAACATTTAATTTTAGAAAAGAATGGTAGGTCAACACTGTTACAGAATTGATTTAAAGAAAATTTCTAACAAATTTCTCATGAAATGTCTTTGGACAAATACCAACTTTGAGTAAGTTTTATTGTTTTGTAGATAGGTTTGTTATGATTGATGGGATAGTTTCCTATTGTTCAGGTTGTAAACTCGACTCGACTTGTTAGATATATAGTACAGATGGTTGTACGTCAGATTAACGTGTGGAGTAGTGGGAGAATTAATTATAATGGCCGCTGTACGTCAGATTAAGTGTGGAGTAGTAGTAAGAGAATTAATTATAATGGCCGCTGTAACTCCTTGTATGTTAAAGAGACAACTAATTGTGGGCCCCACTGCAGGGTAGGAGGTGGTTTCTCCTTCGTCTTCTTTTCAAGGGACATCGAAAAGACCAAGCCAATGGCTTGCTGTATCTCATTGCATGTTAATTGTCAGACAACTAAAATTGAGCCCCCAGAAGATTTGGGGATTTTTCATGCGTGTCATAGAAAAGACCTACATAGATCCATTTCTCTTATCACCACACTTGGAGATCTTTATTATTCACATTTCATTCCTCTCGCTCTTTCAGTAAGAGTTTGTTTTCTTTAAAGCTTAACCCCAATAATTCATCTGTGTACACAATACTACCCTGCAGGTAGGATGTAAGAATTGTACCTGCTGCCCCCATTGCATGATCGTAAGAGGCGACTAAATTTGGGATCTTATCTTTTCTCTTCTTTCTTATCAGCTTTCTTCTTCCTAATGTCTCCCATGACAATGCCTCACTTTTGTCCTTTAGTTGAGCGTTCGCCCCTTTGAGGAGGGCTTTGGGTTCTGTCCCCTGGCCGAGACATACCAGAGTCTTTAAAAATGGTAGTTGCTACTCCTGCTAAGCGCTCAGCATGTTAGGAGTGGGACGACTGGTTCGCCTGTTGTCAGTATAATGTGACCGGGTGGGGTGTCCTGTTGGGTGTATTCGGTAGTATGCTTCAGTGAGGTAGCACTATGAATCGGCAAAAGTTCCGGCCTATCACAAAGAGACTTGACACGAACATACCACAGCCCTGAAAATACACATACACACTCACCGCACGCACAGGAGGCCGTCCTTAAATGACCTTAGCTGTCAATAGGACGTTAAACAAAATAAACGAAACCAAAGTACACAATAATTGAATTGAAATGATCAAGATATTGGCTTGGTTGTAGATGGAGCGAGGTTATGAGACAGATAGAACTATGGACTGAAGTTCATGAACTAAACCACCAGGGGGAGTATGTTCCCGTCGAGGTACAACCCAAACCAGAGGTGCCATCTGCAGGGGTCTTCCAGTTACAGCAGGTCAGGGGCCATAACTCTTATTTATGAAAGTCAACTTTCAGAGAATTATTAATTGACTAGAAAAATCATTATAATATAATTATATTCTTATCAATTAAAGAGACCTCTGATTTTATACAATTTGCCAAAGTTTGAAGGATTTTTTGCTTTATTTTTGACATGAAAAATTTGTGTTTTAAGAAGAGAAAAACACTCAAGTCACTATTTGTTAAGTTAAAACAATGGTGTCACACAACAGACAAATTTCTTTACTTCAGGGCCATACACGCCGAGTATTTGTACGGATAAAACCGGTGGCAAACTCCGGAACTCTGCCTCTCATTTGTGATTCGGTATCATCTATACAAGTTGGTTGTATCTACGTACGCAACAAAATTCAAAAAGGACTTGACAGTTACCAAGAGGTCGACCTCACACACCTGCGGGACAGATGGTCAGACGCACTGGCGAGGAGGAAAGATTACCTCAACGAACAACTCCAGAAACTTATCAACAAGCAAGGTAATTAAGCCGTTGGCAATCTCTCTGTATCCATTAACAATAAATATATTGCATTTGGACTGCTTCTATATTTTATCCCCGGAGTATTGTGTCACAAATTCTATAATATTGTTAACAGATAAGTCTCGGAGTATTGTCACAACTTCTATAATATTGTTCACAGATAAGTTTCGGAGTATTGTGTCACAAATTCTATAATATTGTTCACAGATAAGTCTCGGAGTATTGTGTCACAAATTCTATGATATTGTTCACAGATAAGTCTCGGAGTATTGTGTCACAAATTCTATAATATTGTTCACAGATAAGTCTCGGAGTATTGTGTCACAAATTCTATAATTCACAGATAAGTCTCGGAGTATTGTCACAACTTCTATAATATTGTTCACAGATAAGTCTCAGAGTATTGTCACAACTTCTATAATATTGTTCACAGATAAGTCTCGGAGTATTGTGTCACAAATTCTATAAGTCACAGATAAGTCTCGGAGTATTGTGTCACAAATTCTATAATATTGTTCACAGATAAGTCTCGGAGTATTGTGTCACAAATTCTATAATATTGTTCACAGATAAGTCTCGGAGTATTGTGTCACAAATTCTATAATATTGTTCACAGATAAGTCTCGGAGTATTGTGTCACAAATTCTATAATTCACAGATAAGTCTCGGAGTATTGTGTCACAAATTCTATAATATTGTTCACAGATAAGTCTGACTCGGATGTGGATAGAGAGAGGGCATTAATGGACCAATGGATGTCGCTGACGGACGAGAGAAACGCTGTGATGGTTCCCAGTCCTGGTAGTGGTATTCCAGGGGCTCCAGCGGAAAGGTAAATCCCCTCTCATACAGTAACTGTATATATTTAGGTGCTGTGAAACAGCCATCTTTAGCGAAATTTTTTTTGCCAAATTTTGCTAGAACAAATTCGTTGGGAACTCTAATTTACAGATCTGGTAAACTACACACCTTTACACTATATCACTCGCGATGTCTCGCTCAAACTTGTGATTATTTACAATTTCTGAGTAAATGTTCATATAAAGTTCAGGTTCCAATCCAGCACAGTGGTCTCATCAATGTCATGCATGAAACAAGAAAATCCACTTCCTGAAATGATGTGGTCCGTAAGAGTAAAACCTTTTTAATATGTCGTAATGCGTATAATGCAAGATGCGTATAATATATAACACTGTATGTTACCCGACAGATTTGATTGTTCCGCCCCGTAATACTATTTGGTTTTGATATAATTTGTTTTTAGTTCCAGTGAGACCCTGGAAGATCTCGAGGAACATAGACCTGTACTGTTTCTAGATTTAAATGGTGAGTTACAAATTATAGCTGATGACAAAGTTTGATTCAGAATGTTGTAAGGAAATCATTGGAAATGATGAATTAAATATAAATAGAACAATATAACTATTACAAGTATCTTATTGTACTTTTATTGACTAAATGTGAAATTCACAACATGTACACTTCACAACATTCTGATGTACATGTCACAACATTCCAATGTACACTTCACAACATTCTAATGTACATTTCACAACATTCCAATGTACATTTCACAACATTCTAATGTACACTTCACAACATTCTAATGTACATTTCACAACATTCTAATGTACATTTCACAACATTCTAATGTACATTTCACAACATTCCAATGTACATTTCACAACATTCCAATGTACATTTCACAACATTCTAATGTACATTTCACAACATTCCAATGTACATTTCACAATATTCCAATGTACATTTCACAACATTCCAATGTACATTTCACAACATTCTAATGTACATTTCACAACATTCCAATGTACATTTCACAACATTCCAATGTACACTTCACAACATTCTAATGTACATTTCACAACATTCTGATGTACATGTCACAACATTCTAATGTACATTTCACAATATTCCAATGTACACTTCACAACATTCCAATGTACATTTCACAACATTCTAATGTACATTTCACAACATTCCAATGTACATTTCACAACATTCCAATGTGCACTTCACAACATTCTAATGTACATTTCACAACATTCTGATGTACATTTCACAACATTCTATTTCACAACATTCCAATGTACACTTCACAACATTCCAACGTACATTTCACAACATTCTGATGTACATTTCACAACATTCCAATGTACATTTCACAACATTCTGATGTACATTTCACAACATTCCAACGTACATTTCTCAACATTCTATTTCACAACATTCCAATGTACATTTCACAACATTCCAATGTACATTTCACAACATTCCAATGTACATTTCACAACATTCCAACGTACATTTCACAACATTCTGATGTACATTTCACAACATTCCAACGTACATTTCACAACATTCCAATGTACATTTCACAACATTCCAACGTACATTTCACAACATTCCAACGTACATTTTACAACATTCCAATGTACATTTCACAACATTCCAATGTACATTTCACAACATTCCAACGTACATTTCTCAACATTCTGATGTACATTTCACAACATTCTGATGTACATTTCACAACATTCCAATGTACATTTCACAACATTCCAATGTACACTTCACAACATTCTGATGTACATTTCACAACATTCCAATGTACATGTCACAACATTCCAATGTACATTTCACAACATTCAAATGTACACTTCACAACATTCTGATGTACATTTCACAACATTCTGATACAGGAGGGATTTTTATTTATTGTATATAAGCACCTTGGTTTTCCTTACAGCCGACGATATGAGTATTTGATTGTCTTGGTTTATCTTACAGCTGACGATATGAGTACTTCTGGAGTCAAGGAGGGATTTCAGGCGGCTGGGGTCAACTCAATATTAGTTAAAGAGCATGCTTCCACCTTTGTTAATCTTCCCATCATCAAAACATTCACAGAAAAAGATAATGTAAGTATAGTTTGTATAATACGAATTTAGATTGGATTAAAACTGACTCGGAGAAAAAGGATAAGGATCATATGCTGGCTAGAAATTGAAAAAAAAGACAAACAAAATGAAATATGAAGTTATTTAAGGTGCGTGGAATAGAAATTTTAAACGAGAAAGAATCGAGTAGAAACACATTGTTGATAAGAAAGTTAAATTTATTGTATTATTTTACTTTGTAGAATAATAGACTGCAGGTAAAAGTGCAATTTGGCTGTGTGGTGTTTGTAATGATATAACTAGTCTAGAGGCTGTATGACCTACTATAATATACTAACAACTAGTCAAAACCTTTACAAAGGACTTATAATATCTCAACTTTTTACTTTTTTTTTGCACCATGCTCCAGCATTTAACATCTATTTTTACTCTGTCCATCAGTGTAGGGTTATTATCGATTAGTGTAGAGTGGTACTGTCCATCAGTGTAGGGTGGTACTGTCCATGGTACTGTCCATCGGTGTAGGGTGGTACTGTCCGTCAGTGTGGGGTGGTACTGTCCATCAGTATAGGGTGGTACTGTCCATCAGTGTAGTGTGGTACTGTCCATCGGTGTAGGGTGCTACTGTCCATGGTACTGTCCATCAGTGTAGGGTGGTACTGTCCATGGTACTGTCCATCAGTGTAGGGTGGTACTGTCCATCAGTGTAGATTGGTACTGTCCATCAGTGTAGGGTGGTACTGTCCATCAGTGTTGGATGGTACTGTCCATGGTACTGTCCATCAGTGTAGGGTGGTACTGTCCATCAGTGTAGGGTGGTACTGTCCATCAGTGTAGGGTGGTACTGTCCATGGAACTGTCCGTCAATGTTGGGTGGTACTGTCCATCAGTGTAGGGTGGTACTGTCCATCAGTGTAGGGTGGTACTGTCCATGGAACTGTCCGTCAATGTTGGGTGGTACTGTCCATCAGTGTTGGGTGGTACTGTCCGTCCATCAGTGTAGGGTGGTACTGTCCATCAGTGTTGGGTGGTACTTTCCATCAGTGTAGGGTGGTACTGTCCATCAGTGTTGGGTGGTACTGTCCATCAGTGTTGGGTGGTACTGTCCATCAGTGTTGGGTGGTACTGTCCATCAGTGTTGGGTGGTACTTTCCATCAGTGTAGGGTGGTACTGTCCATCAGTGTAGTGTGGTACTGTCCATCGGTGTAGGGTGGTACATCGTTATCTTCTCAATCAATTGAGGACAAGATAAAGTAAGGATTAGGATCCTCACCTGTTATCAGAGCTACTGTTAAATTAAGTACACTAACACAGTTGTTAAGATAAAGGTCAAATGTCAGAGGTTGATAAAGGTCACATGTCATATGTTGATAAAGGTTACATGTCATAGGTCACATGTCAGGGGTTGATAAAGTCAAATGTCATAGGTTACTTGACAAAGGTCACATGTCAGGTTATTTGATAAAGGTCGCATGTCAGAGGTAACTTGATAAAGGTCAAATGTCAGAGGTTACTTGATAAAGGTCACAAGTGTCATTTGTATTATCTAAGAACAGTTACATATCAATGATAAACAAAGATTCCTAACAATAAAAACATGACATACGTATGGAAAAGGTCATAATGGGATATCACTGCCTTGTAAAGCTATACACAAACAAGTTTGGTGTGTCCGATACATGTGAGGGTGTTTCTATTACACCTGATCATGTTGTTCGTAAGTGAGTGCTCTAATCCATCCTAATCGAGTGATTTACATTTTACTTGGCAAAATCTAATGAAATTGATATATTTAATATGTTATAACTCTATACCAACACTTAACCTGTAGAGTATCTAACACTCACAATATAATGATATGTAAAATTCTCCTCGAGAATCAATGATACCTATTGTATTTAGTAGTTAGTATTTAATTTTTCAGGCAGGTAAGCCTCGCATATATATCTGTATAACAGCAAGATAGATTACTTTGTACTGACCAAGCTTCCCTTTACTGACTCTCCTAAATTTTGTGTTCCTCTTGATGAAGTTAGAGGGAGATGGAGAACTGTCAAATTTATTCAAATAAAAGACCTTGCTCTACTTTCAAGGTCACAGAAGTCAAATGAGGTAGAAAATTTAAATGACTTCTTCTTAGTAACCAAGATGCCAAGATAAAACCAGGGCTACAAAGTGGGGTTTTTTTTGGGGGGGGGGGGGGGGGGGGGGGGGGGTTCAAATGAATGACCTTTACCTTATTTCAAGGTCAAAGGGGTCACAGTGTTTAAATATTCTAAATTAATTCTTCTGAAGTTTCAAATAAATGAGCTTGATGTTCTTTAAAAGGTTACAGGGATCTAATGTGATACAAAGTTAAATTGTTTCTGTATTGAAATCCCAGGTTTATATTTTCAAGACAATAAAAAGATGTTATTGTCTTTACTTCACGATCTGCAAACAGAGAAGATACAGGCCTTTAATGCCTCATGTTCCAGACGTATACCTTCTGTACAACATAACCAACTGCCAAATCGTGTACGTTTTTATATGTACATGTAGCTCCTAATGAAACACAGTTATGGTCCTTTGTTAACAATTTGTAATTTTATTCTGCGATTGTAGAATTCAGTATCCTTTATAATGGCTGATTTTGTTTGTGAATACAAATCTATATAGTTATGGGTTTTTAAGAAAGATATGCCTGTCGAATTTCAAAGGGTCTGTTATTGTATAGCATCTGTTAGTCCGGTTAAAATTTGGTTGTAAGTTTCTTCAGTACAATATAGATTTAATTTGGGAAAGTAATTTCTATTCTTTGTCATTTTGTTTAGGTTAATATGGATGTTATTTCTGGTAAAGATTTCTATTTTTTTTTCTTTTTTTAATATTTCTTAATCATTTTGGACTTCACTTTTTTGGGACAATTATTACAAAATCCAAAAATACTTTAGATATAAACAAACAAACAAATCAATGGATAGGTGAGACAGGTATATTATACATCCGATGGTATTTATATACCAAAGTTTTTCCAGATATCGGGGATTCATATAATATTGCTTGTAATTATTAGCCTTGTTTATTAATGTATATATAACTAACATCCTCAGAGTTAAACATATTTGTAATATTTAATTCATAGCCTGTCAGTAGGGAGATTCTGAAAATTGTAAAGTTACTAAAATATTATAGGGAAAAATTATAATGTAAAACTATACGTTAATATCATTCTGGTAAATAGGTATATCAACAGAACTACAGCATGCAGTTATATTAGCATGATTGTAGCTTTTGATATATTGTTTTAAAATATGACTAGTCATGGGTATAATATACTAGTCGTGGGTATAATATTGTTTTACAATACGACTAGTCGTGGGTATAATATTGTTTTACAATATGACTAGTCATGGGTATAATATACTAGTCGTGGGTATAATATTGTTTTACAATACGACTAGTCGTGGGTATAATATACTAGTCGTGGGTATAATATTGTTTTAAAATATGACTAGTCATGGGTATAATATACTAGTCGTGGGTATAATATTGTTTTACAATACGACTAGTCGTGGGTATAATATACTAGTCGTGGGTATAATATTGTTTTACAATATGACTAGTCATGGGTATAATATACTAGTCGTGGGTATAATATTGTTTTACAATACGACTAGTCGTGGGTATATATATAATATACTAGTCGTGGGTATAATATTTTTTTACAACATGACTTCGTGGGTATAATATTGTTTTACAATATGACTAGTCATGGGTATAATATACTAGTCGTGGGTATAATATTGTTTTACAATACGACTAGTCGTGGGTATAATATACTAGTCGTGGGTATAATATTGTTTTAAAATATGACTAGTCATGGGTATAATATACTAGTCGTGGGTATAATATTGTTTTACAATACGACTAGTCGTGGGTATAATATACTAGTCGTGGGTATAATATTGTTTTACAATATGACTAGTCATGGGTATAATATACTAGTCGTGGGTATAATATTGTTTTACAATACGACTAGTCGTGGGTATATATATAATATACTAGTCGTGGGTATAATATTTTTTTACAACATGACTTCGTGGGTATAATATTGATTTACAATAGGACTAGTCGTGGGTATAATATACTAGTCGTGGGTATAATATTGTTTTACAATAGGACTAGTCGTGGGTATAATATTGTTTTACAATACGACTAGTCGTGGGTATAATATTGTTTTACAATACGACTAGTCATGGGTATAATATACTAGTCGTGGGTATAATATTGTTTTACAATATGACTAGTCGTGGGTATAATATACTAGTCGTGGGTATAATATTGTTTTACAATATGACTAGTCGTGGGTATAATATACTAGTCATGGGTATAATATACTAGTCGTGGGTATAATATTTTTTTACAATACGACTAGTCATGGGTATAATATACTAGTCGTGGGTATAATATTTTTTTACAATATGACTTCGTGGGTATAATATTGTTTTACAATAGGACTAGTCATAGGTATAATATTGTTTTACAATATGACTAGTCGTGGGTATAATATACTAGTCGTGAGTATAATATTGTTTTACAATAGGACTAGTCATGGGTATAATATTGTTTTACAATACGACTAGCCGTGGGTATAATATTGTTTTACAATAGGACTAGTCGTGAGTATAATATTGTTTTACAATATGACTAGTCTTGGGTATAATATTGTTTTACAATATGACTAATCGTGGGTATAATATACTAGTCGTGGGTATAATATTGTTTTACAATACGACTAGTCGTGGGTATAATATTGTTTTACAATACGACTAGACGTGGGTATAATATTGTTTTACAATATGACTAATCGTTGGTATAATATACTAGTCGTGGGTATAATATTGTTTTACAATATGACTAGCCGTGGGTATCATATTGTTTTACAATACGACTAGTCGTGGGTATAATATATTAGTCGTGGGTATAATATTGTTTTACAATATGACTAGTCATGGGTATAATATACTAGTCGTGGGTATAATATTGTTTTACAATACGACTAGTCGTGGGTATAATATACTAGTCGTGGGTATAATATTGTTTTACAATATGACTAGTCGTGGGTATAATATTGTTTTACAATAGGACTAGTCGTGGGTATAATATTGTTTTACAATATGACTAGTCGTGGGTATAATATACTAGTCGTGGGTATAATATTGTTTTACAATACGACTAGTTTTGGGTATAATATTGTTTTACAATACGACTAGTCATGGGTATAATATACTAGTCGTGGGTATAATATTGTTTTACAATATGACTAATCGTGGGTATAATATTGTTTTACAATATGACTAGCCGTGGGTATAATATTGTTTTACAATACGACTAGTCATGGGTATAATATTGTTTTACAATATGACTAGTCGTGGGTATAATATTGTTTTACAATATGACTAGTCGTGGGTATAATATACTAGTCGTGGGTATAATATTGTTTTACAATACGACTAGTGGTGGGTATAATATTGTTTTACAATACGACTAGTCTTGGGTATAATATACTAGTCGTGGGTATAATATTGTTTTACAATATGACTAGCCGTGGGTATAATATTGTTTTACAATACGACTAGTTTTGGGTATAATATTGTTTTACAATACGACTAGTCATGGGTATAATATACTAGTCGTGGGTATAATATTGTTTTACAATATGACTAATCGTGGGTATAATATTGTTTTACAATATGACTAGCCGTGGGTATAATATTGTTTTACAATACGACTAGTCATGGGTATAATATTGTTTTACAATATGACTAGTCGTGGGTATAATATTGTTTTACAATATGACTAGTCGTGGGTATAATATACTAGTCGTGGGTATAATATTGTTTTACAATACGACTAGTGGTGGGTATAATATTGTTTTACAATACGACTAGTCTTGGGTATAATATACTAGTCGTGGGTATAATATTGTTTTACAATATGACTAGCCGTGGGTATAATATTGTTTTACAATACGACTAGTCATGGGTATAATATTGTTTTACAATATGACTAGTCGTGGGTATAATATTGTTTTACAATATGACTAGTCGTGGGTATAATATACTAGTCGTGGGTATAATATTGTTTTACAATAGGACTAGTGGTGGGTATAATATTGTTTTACAATACGACTAGTCGTGGGTATATCTGCAGTTCTGCACTTTCAGTTATATATATAAGCTCAACTTTCAAATTATTCTAATTAAAGCAAATATTTTCATAAATTTTTTCATTGCCAAGGTTTTTCTCCATGTTTTAAATCAAAACTTTAGTTTTTTCTTTTAAAAAAGATTTAACGACTAACACTTTTCAAATTTGACTTTTTCAGGTATGTGCTGTTGCATCCTGGGACTCTTCAATTCACGATTCGCCATATCTGAACCGTGTGACACAGTCTAACGAACGTGTATACCTAATCCTAAAGACAGTGGTACGATTGAGTCACCCTGCGTATATGGAACTTGTGTTACGTAAAAGAATGTGCATCAATATTTACAATAACTTTAGTATATCTAGTCTAACGGACAGACTCAAAAAACGCATCACGGGTGCTGAGAAGTCCTTCGCCAGCGGAGTTACCTACGATGTCGTGTCCAACATACCTAAGGTTTGTATCACACTCCAGCTCCAGAATGCCACATCTACATTTTGATAAATAGTGGCACTAACAGTTTAAAGATGGATATATTTCATTTTTAAAAACAAACATTCAGTCCCAACAAAAACTATCAAATTTATTAAGCTATGGATTTTCTATAATTAACATTTGGATAGATTTAAACTGAAAAGGTTACTGCTTTGCAGTAAACATACATGCCATATTTTTGGGAGACCAATAAGGGAGATTAATGATTATTTTAAGGGAATTTTGCCTAAAATAAGGGAGATTTGTGCGCGACATAAATATCGACATTTTTACTCAATTTTTTAGCAATTAACTAATTTTGAAAGTGATAAAGAATATTTGTATTTATTTTAGATATTAATCATATTGTATATGCAAACAACAAAAAGTTGTATAAGGTAAAAAATGCAATAAGTATACATTCAGATTCTGATGATATGAATTTTTTTTTCCGATTTTTTTTATGCAACACAAAAAGTTTCACAGCTTTATGCATATTGCATAACAGCATTTGAAAAGGGTATATTATAATTACATGTAGCTAAAGATTAAGACAAGCAAGTTATTCATTTATCAGTTTGGATTTTCTTAAAATTAGAAAGCTTGATCCACTCCGAGGGAACACATCAGTTGTAAAAATCACCATGAAATGTCCTGTGGGATACCTTATGTTGGACCATTTAGATATAAAAATATTCCAAGTGTGCAAGTGTATACATGAAATTATGAGAACGGAAGATGTTAATGTTAGGAGGCTGCAGTAAATCTTATCACGATCATTCTAGATTTTGTATATTGTCTCTGTCATGGACTGTACAGTCATTGTAAACACCATAATTGACCACTTTGTAACGACCAACAGATGTGCTAATTTTGAGTTTTCTAAAAGAAAATATCGGATTTCATCTTGCTATCACTGATCAACGATACACATGGTAAATGAAAAACACGTGTGATTTTGCGTCTGACCAGACTCTGTATCAATTACCGTCATCAAAGTATGGTCCTAAAAGAAAACAAACCATAATTCAAGTCTGTTAGCTAAGGGGGACGGTTAAAATTGTTTGTAAGCGACTTGCCTTTATTTCATGGTGATAGATATTCTAGCGCAAACATTACACTAGCCAGAGCTTCGTGTGAAAGCCGTGTCCAACAGGCACCATTTTGATTGAGTGATCACGTGAACAGATGGATCACGTGATCGCTAAATTTAGCCAAATCTCGCGAGAAAAACACTGAATTGTAAACAAAAATGGCGTCGGCAAAAATACCGGAGGGAATTACAAAATACTGGAATTTTGGCTCTCCTGCCGGGAGGAAATAAATGACTTGAAAATAAGGGAGATTTTGTCTCACGCCGGGAGGTATGGCATGTATGAGTAAACAGTAATGATCGTTTACAGAACTGCATTTTTGTTTGTTTTTTCAAAGGCGTCTGAAGACTTAGAGAATATGGAGAGCTTAGCTCAAATGGCTGCTTCTCAAAATGAAATCAGCGCTACAGATGGGGAGACGTACATTGAGAAATACATAAAAGGAATATCGAGTGTGGAAAGCATCCTTACACTAGACAGACTACGACAGGTATGAAATCAGAATTGTGAGGAGAATCGATATTGTGCGAAAAATCGGTTCACAACACGACGACCTGCACCACTGATAAACTAGTATCATTTCCAACTGCTTTTCTGCCAACAAACATTTCAGTCTTATATTCGATATGAATCTAAAATGTCTAACCATTAAAATCTTACCATACAAATCTACAATGTCTTAACATTCAAATCTACAATGTCTTAATGACCATTCAAATCTACAATGTCTAACAGTACAAATCTACAATGTCTTACCATACAAATCTACAATGTCTTAACATACAAATCTACAATGTCTTACCATACAAATCTACAATGTCTTACCATACAAATCTACAATGTCTTACCATACAAATCTACAATGTCTTAATTACCACACAAATCTACAATGTCTTACCATACAAATCTACAATGTCTTAACATACAAATCTACAATGTCTTAATTACCATACAAATCTACAATGTCTTAATTACCACACAAATCTACAATGTCTTATTTACCACACAAATCTACAATGTCTAACAGTACAAATCTACAATGTCTTAATTACCACACAAATCTACAATGTCTTACCATACAAATCTACAATGTCTTACCATACAAATCTACAATGTCTTACCATACAAATCTACAATGTCTTACCATACAAATCTACAATGTCTAACAGTACAAATCTACAATGTCTTAACATACAAATCTACAATGTCTAACAGTACAAATCTACAATGTCTTAACATACAAATCTACAATGTCTTACCACACAAATCTACAATGTCTAACAGTACAAATCTACAATGTCTTACCATACAAATCTACAATGTCTTAATTACCATACAAATCTACAATGTCTAACAGTACAAATCTACAATGTCTTAACATACAAATTTACAATGACTTAATTACCACACAAATCTACAATGTCTAACAGTACAAATTTACAATGTCTTAATATACAAATCTACAATGACTTAATTACCATACAAATCTACAATGTCTTAATTACCATACAAATCTACAATGTCTTAATTACCACACAAATCTACAATGTCTAACAGTACAAATCTACAATGTCTTACCATACAAATCTACAATGTCTAACAGTACAAATCTACAATGTCTTAATTACCACACAAATCTACAATGTTTTACCATACAAATCTACAATGTCTAACAGTACAAATCTACAATGTCTTAATTACCATACAAATCTACAATGTTTTACCATACAAATCTACAATGTCTTACCACACAAATCTACAATGTCTAACAGTACAAATCTACAATGTCTTAACATAAAAATCTACAATGACTTAATTACCACACAAATTTACAATGTCTTAATTACCACACAAATCTACAATGTCTAACAGTACAAATCTACAATGTCTTAACATACAAATCTACAATGTCTTAATTACCATACAAATCTACAATGTCTTAATTACCACACAAATCTACAGTGTCTAACAGTACAAATCTACAATGTCTTACCATACAAATCTACAATGTCTAACAGTACAAATCTACAATGTCTTAATTACCACACAAATCTACAATGTCTTACCATACAAATCTACAATGTCTTAACATACAAATCTACAATGTCTTAACATACAAATCTACAATGTCTTAATTACCACACAAATCTACAATGTCTTAATTACCACACAAATCTACAATGTCTTAATGACCACACAAATCTACAATATCTTACCATACAAATCTACAATGTCTTACCATACAAATCTACAATGTTTTACCACACCTACAACTATTTACCCTACAAATCTTCAATGTATCCTTTATTCAAAATATAACTGAAGACTTTTAGAATTGTCCCATTAATATACATGTATATTACCAGTATATATCCACTTGTCAGCTAACCTGCTCCATCTGTCATGTCAGTCTAGGGATGCCACCCATTGAGTTGTCCATTCTTAATCATCACCTTTTGTCGAAAGATTATTTACTTTATGATCTGCATCTTTTTTATAAGAACATGACATGAAATATATTTTGTTTATAGAATGTTGCCGTGAAGGAACTGACCGCATCAACAGGGCTTGGGCTTCGTAAGACGACCAGTGTGCCCAATATACATGCTGTAAGTAAACTTCATCTCATGGAGTAAAATCTGGGACATATATTATTTCTGTCATAAAATATGTATTAGAGTTAAGGTTATATGCTACCTTACATAATATACCTGTGATTTGTGTTAGAGTTAAGGTTATATGCTACCTTACACATTATGCCTGTGGTTTGTGTTAGAGTTAAGGTTATATGCTACCTTACACATTTTACCTGTGATTTGTGTTAGAGTTAAGGTTATATGTTACCTTTTCACATTTTACCTGTGATTTGTGTTAGGGTTAATGTTATACGCTAATACTTACACGTTATACCTGTGAGCTAATTAAAGGGTATATATTGCATTATGTAAGTACAGATTTTTTTTTATATAAAAATGTGCTAAATTTTATCTTTTTGTTTCAGGGCGCTCTCTCACCTATGAAATTAGAAGGACAGGTAAAAATCTTAGCAGTGGAGGAATAGATGCCATATTCATCCACCTAGTGCTGATCTTTCTGTCCTATTGTAATCATTTAATTGTTCCCATCACAGATACAATAGATGTGTGAAGCATCACACAGCAGTAAAATGGTATCATCAGAAGAAATATTTCACGTCTGTAATATAACTTCCAACCCCACTCCTTAAATTAATGGGGCCGCGGTGGCCGAGCGGTTAGGGTGTCAGTCTGTATTGTAATATAACAACCCTTCCAACCCCACTCCTTTGATTAATGGGGCCGCAGTGGCCGAGCGGTTAGGGTGTTGACACTTTAACACTAGCCCTCTACCTCTGGGTTGCGAGTTCGAAACCTACGTGGGGCAGATGCCAGGTACTACTGACTGTAGGGGTACGCCGGCTTTCATCCACCTCCAAAACCTGGCACGTCCTTAAATGACCCTGGCTGTTAATAGGACGTTAAACAAAAACAAACCAAACCAACCAAACCTTTGATAAATACATGCTATTCACCATCACATGATATTATATAAGTTAATCAATCAGGAGGCCCTGAGCCAGAGAAATTAATAATACAGAAAAAATATATCAAAAGAAAATCTCTAATTAAGCTGAGGCGTTTTGAAATTATCAAAAAAGGGCCATGATAGTTCAGTTGGTAAGAGCACTGGCCGCGTATCCTCAGGTGAAGATCTAAGGTGCGTGGTTCGAAACTCCCTACCTGTGGCATCGAAACTCCCTACCTGTGGCATCGAAACTCCCTACCTGTGGCAGTCTGTGTTTCTCAGGAAGCTGTCGGCTGTTATGGTTGTATTCTTGGGCAAGACTCTTTACCGTAATTTCTCTTTATGGTATCCGATATGCCTCTCGCATATTGCTGAGTGAGGTAGTCACCAACTACTACAATGAGGCACCACCTCAAAATGACCCTGGCTGATCACAAGGTGTTAAACCCAACAGACATAAAAAATTATCAACCTCATGGAAATATCTTGCTATTTAGACGAATCCTCCAGATAGTTGATAAAACCATATACTGTCATGTAAAAGTTAAAAGTTTACAGATAATTTGTGATGATGATTTGCCAATATATCTATGTTTTGGTTGTTCATGCAGCTACGAGCCGACAGTATACAAGACCTGTCGCTGGACTCTTTATCGTCAGGACAACTCGGCTCGCACCCCGGTGAGTTTTCTCGTAAGCGATCTCTATCACTGGTCGGGATGGACTTAGCAACCATTGCCAAGGAACTTACTAACCAATGTTTTGTTGTTCTAGGTGGGTAAAACACTCGAGATCAATTTTTAATTTGCTCAATATTGTATCACAATTTTTTGTTTACTTATTTTTTCATTTTAATAAGAATTAAAACAAAAAAAAACCAAAGAAACTTTGGAATATCTGTAATGCTTCAGTTTCAATTAAAGGACAGAGAATCTTAAAATTTAATCTAATGAAAGGAAATCATTTCATTCAAAGAAAACCTAGGCTTGCAAAGGTGTATGAAACTTGACAAAAAAAGAAGTCTATGTTCTACTGTATGTTTCATCTTCAAAAAATGGGGATGGAAAGCCATTCTGTTCAAAGAAAGTATTAGATTGCAATCATTTATAAAAGAAACTTTCATTTGACTGCCAGAGCTGTATAGTTGAAGAATTTTGGTCTGAATTTCTTCCAAAACCTTTTAAACTTTTTAAGCAAGCGTTTGGTTTGAAGGAGTGTGTTTTGGCCAGATAATGCATTGTTATGGTACAGCTTGGTGATTTGTGAAACCTTGCTTTATTTTCTCAGATTTATTTGCTTTTTATATTATTTTCTATTCTACTGCATAAATATTCTATGCTATCTTCCCTCCTAGAATTAAGTAGACCCTTCTATCAATTGATTTGGAAGTGTCTATTATACATTAAAGGAGTGTTTCTGCAGTAATCCTTGGCAATGGTTTATGTTGTGGTTGCTTTGTGTGTGGTGATGTTTATGAAATAAATTATCAAAAGTGATGAAAATGCTTAAGTCCTTTGTTTATTTAGATTTCATAACTATACTCTATAATTGTTATATTTCTTATATATTATATTTTGACTTGAGAATTTTTTTAGATAATTTGGAAACTAAAAAGAGTGATTTACACCTGAAATTTGCTGCGCAGGTGTTAACAGTATGATAAACAAAGGGAACAATAATTCTATTTTTAACATTTACAGAATTATTGAAATTCAAACCATAGTTTTTAAATATGTAGAAAAAGTAAACAAGAAAAATAACAAAAAACAAACAGGTGGTCGAATTATAGATCGGGTGATAATAAGGTCTGTTTCTGACAAGTATATAGAACTATACAGATAACTTGTCAGCCTCCGTACCCAGGTGTATTTTAAACATTAAATGTCTGCTTTTTCTGTGCTGGGCATCAGGTGAGAATTTTATTCTTCTCTTTTTCATTCTATAATATGACATGAAAATGAGTTTATTTTGTTGTTTTTAATTTCGTGCTCCTCCTTTTGTTCTGATCGCGACACTGTAATGACGTGTGACTTGGCGTGTGTTGTTGTGCTTAGTGATGCGTTTTACTTCTGCCATGTCATCACCCTCAACCTGGTAACCATAGCAACCAGTAGGAATTCATCTTCTGGTCAGAATTGAAATCCAACTCCAGAACCTCTGTAATCAAATCTTTTACATGAAATCAACTGGTTCTCTATATCAGAATATGTTGATAACTACTATCACTGTGAAAATCTGTTTCTTACAACGACGACATATCAATATCATAACCTATGTACACCACTTTGTGTGAACCTCAACATCAGTAGAGCATTCATACAAGCTAGGTCTTCAAAATGTCTTCCTATAATGAAAGTTGCCTTCACCTATGAGTTCCCTTTCCTGTAGTAATGACCTTCACCTTGTAGCTCCCTTTACCTGTAATAATGACCTTCACCTGGGATAGTAATGACCTTCACCTTGGAGTTCCCTTTACCTGTAGTAATGACCTTCACCTTGGAGTTCCCTTTACCTGTAGTAATGACCTTCACCTGGGAGTTCCCTTTACCTGTAGTAGTGACCTTCACCCGGGAGTTCCCTTTACCTGTAGTAGTGACCTTCACCTGGGAGTTCCCTTTACCTGTAGTAGTGACCTTCACCAGGGAGTTCCCTTTACCTGTAGTAGTGACCTTCACCCGGGAGTTCCCTTTACCTGTAGTAATGACCTTCACCTGGGAGTTCCCTTTCCTGTAGTAATGACCTTCACCTTGTAGTTCCCTTTACCTGTAATAATGACCTTCACCTGGGATAGTAATCACCTTCACCTTGGAGTTCCCTTTACCTGTAGTAATGACCTTCACTTCGGAGTTACCTTTACCTGTAGTAATGACCTTCACCTCGGAGTTCCTTTTACCCGTAGTAATGACCTTCACCTTGGAGTTCCCTTTCCTGTAGTAGTGACCTTCACCTTGGAGTTCCCTTTCCTGTAGTAATGACCTTCACCTGGGAGTTCCCTTTACCTGTAGTAGTGACCTTCACCTTGGAGTTCCCTTTACCTGTAGTAGTGACCTTCACCTTGGAGTTCCCTTTCCTGTAGTAGTGACCTTTACCTGGGAGTTCCCTTTCCTGTAGTAGTGACCTTCACCTTGGAGTTCCCTTTACCTGTAGTAGTGACCTACGCCCATGAGTTCCCTTTACCTGTAGTAGTGACCTTTACCTGGGAGTTACCTGTACCTGTAGTAGTGACCTTCACCTGGGAGTTCCCTTTATCTGTAGTAGTGACCTTCACCTGGGAGTTCCCTTTACCTGTAGTAGTGACCTACGCCCATGAGTTCCCTTTACCTGTAGTAGTGACCTTTACCTGGGAGTTACCTGTACCTGTAGTAGTGACCTTCACCTGGGAGTTCCCTTTATCTGTAGTAGTGACCTTCACCTGGGAGTTCCCTTTACCTGTAGTAGTGACCTTCACCTGGGAGTTCCCTTTACCTATAGTAGTGACCTTCACCCATGAGTTCCCTTAACCTGTAGTAGTGACCTTCACCTTGGAGTTCCCTTTACCTATAGTAGTGACCTTCACCCATGAGTTCCCTTTACCTGTAGTAGTGACCTTCACCCATGAGTTCCCTTTACCTGTAGTAGTGACCTTTACCTGGGAGTTACCTGTACCTGTAGTAGTGACCTTCACCTTGGAGTTCCCTTTACCTGTAGTAGTGACCTTCACCCGGGAGTTCCCTTTACCTGTAGTAGTGACCTTCACCTGGGAGTTCCCTTTACCTGTAGTAGTGACCTTCACCTTGGAGTTCCCTTTACCTGTAGTAGTGACCTTCACCTGGGAGTTCCCTTTACCTGTAGTAGTGACCTTCACCTGGGAGTTCCCTTTACCTGTAGTAGTGACCTTCACCTTGAGTTCCCTTTACCTGTAGTAGTGACCTTCACCTTGGAGTTCCCTTTCCTGTAGTAGTGACCTTCACCTTGGAGTTCCCTTTACCTGTAGTAATGACCTTCACCTTGGAGTTCCCTTTACCTGTAGTAATGACCTTCACCCATGAGTTCCCTTTACCTGTAGTAGTGACCTTCACCTTGGAGTTCCCTTTACCTGTAGTAGTGACCTTCACCTTGGAGTTCCCTTTCCTGTAGTAGTGACCTTCACCTGGGAGTTCCCTTTATCTGTAGTAGTGACCTTCACCTGGGAGTTCCCTTTACCTGTAGTAGTGACCTTCACCTGGGAGTTCCCTTTACCTGTAGTAGTGACCTTCACCTGGGAGTTCCCTTTACCTGTAGTAGTGACCTTCACCTTGGAGTTCCCTTTACCTGTAGTAGTGACCTTCACCAGGGAGTTCCCTTTCCCGTAGTAGTGACCTTCACCTTGGAGTTCCCTTTACCTGTAGTAGTGACCTTCACCTTGTAGTTCCCTTTACCTGTAATAATGACCTTCACCTGGGATAGTAGTGACCTTCACCTTGGAGTTCCCTTTACCTGTAATAGTGACCTTCACCTTGGAGTTCCCTTTATCTGTAGTAATGACCTTCACCTTGGAGTAATGACCTTCACCTTGGAGTTCCCTTT
Organism: Pecten maximus; assembly: GCF_902652985.1. Classification (NCBI taxonomy): domain Eukaryota; kingdom Metazoa; phylum Mollusca; class Bivalvia; order Pectinida; family Pectinidae; genus Pecten; species Pecten maximus. The sequence goes on along the minus strand of NC_047032.1, from coordinate 1,578,599 downwards.
CCTGTAGTAATGACCTTCACCCATGAGTTCTCTTTTCTATAAACTGATTGGTTGGTAGGTTTACCAGGTTGAGTGTGTGATGGTTGGTAGAAACAAGCTTAGGATGTATATGATAGGCTGATATTGTCTTCACAAAACTCTGCAGTATCCTTACGCACACAACTCGCCTCGTCCTAGTCGGAACTTCATGTTGCTTGTTAGATATGTTATTGATGATAATGGAAGTTCTTTTCATAAACTCAACTCTGTTTTTTTTTAAAAATCCATTTTTTCTAAAATTATCTTTTCCATAAGGAATATTTATTTCCATGCACAGAAACTTAACATTATTGACAGCAGTTCTCATATTTGTTGAAATATTTATTAATTTGAACGGGAGAAATTTTATAATTTCCATCAACATTAATTACTTGAGTTGGTTTATGAAGACATAATAACAGATCTGTTTTCTAATGTCAAGATGGTTGTATAAATACAACAATGGCCTCAACTTTATCATCTTCATATGCTGACAGGGAAATCATGTATGTCATCATCATAATCATCGTCATCATGTACTGACAGGGAAATCCTGTATGTCATCATTGTTATCATTGTCATCATAATCATTGTCATCATATACTGACAGGGAAATCCTGTATGTCATCATCATATACTGACAGGGAAATCCTGTATGTCATCATCGTCATCATCATGTACTGACAGGGAAATCTTGTATGTCATCATCTTTATCATTGTCATCATATACTGACAGGGAAATCTTGTATGTCATCATCATATACTGACAGGGAAATCCTGTATGTCATCATCGTAATCATCGTCATCATAATCATCGTCATCATATACTGACAGGGAAATCCTGTATGTCATCATCGTTATCATTGTCATCATAATCATTGTCATCATATACTGACAGGGAAATCCTGAATGTCATCATCGTTTTCATTGTCATCATAATCATTGTCATCATATACTGACAGGGAAATCCTGTATGTCATCATCATATACTGACAGGGAAATCCTGTATGTCATCATCGTAATCATCGTCATCATGTACTGACAGGGAAATCCTGTATGTCATCATCATATACTGACAGGGAAATCCTGTATGTCATCATCGTAATCATCGTCATCATGTACTGACAGGGAAATCTTGTATGTCATCATCTTTATCATTGTCATCATATACTGACAGGGAAATCTTGTATGTCATCATCATATACTGACAGGGAAATCCTGTATGTCATCATCGTAATCATCGTCATCATAATCATCGTCATCATATACTGACAGGGAAATCCTGTATGTCATCATCGTTATCATTGTCATCATAATCATTGTCATCATATACTGACAGGGAAATCTTGTATGTCATCATCATATACTGACAGGGAAATCCTGTATGTCATCATCGTAATCATCGTCATCATAATCATCTTCATCATATACTGACAGGGAAATCCTGTATGTCATCATCATAATCATCTTCATCATAATCATCTTCATCATATACTGACAGGGAAATCCTTATGTCATCATCGTTATCATTGTCATCATATACTGACAGGGAAATCATGTATGTCGTCATCATAATCGTGAGATAGGTTTAGATGAAAAACTGTATGTATTTGAAGCTAGGTTTTTAGCAATAATTTTAAAAGTATTTTCCACTATTGTTATTATTACAGTTGAAAATGGAAATTACTTTAATGATTCAGTAACATTATTTCTGTAAAATCTAGATATAAAATACTTTATGAACTTGTTAGTTAAGATGTAATTGCTGATAATTTGTGTATTTTCAGCCCGTCCAAACTTTTTGAACTTGAGAACAAATTCATATGGTAGCGTTACTAAGAGTAGGTCTTCTTCTTTGTGGCTATTATGAATGTGGTAGAGTCTGTTATGAATGTGGTAGACTTGGTAGTTACCTTGGATATAACCGTCACGTGAATTAGTGTATTGTCTGTGTATGTTGTTGTCGTGGACACGCCACGGTACTGACCAGTCATCGTGGACACCCCACAGTACTGACCGGTCATCGTGGACACCCCACAGTACTGACCGGTCAACGTGGACACCCCACAGTACTGACCAGTCATCGTGGACTCGCCATTTACTGACCGGTCATTGTGGACACCCCACAGTACTGACCGGTCATGGTGGACACGCCACGGTATTGACCAGTGTTATCAGAACTGACTGACCAGGAGAGACAAAATGGTATCATAGCTCCTTTGATTCTCAATGAAAAACAAATCGGACCAAAATCTTACTTTTAGTATTTGAACAAGCTTTTCATCCATTTGAAGAAGAAAAAATATATTTTACATCAATATTGTGAAGTTAAATGAGCTGTGATATCAAGCAGACTTAAGGTGACTAACTGTTCTAGAACTCACACTGTGTCATTCAGGAAAAATTTGTCAAAGAATACCTTTTTCATAGATAAAAAAAATATGACTTCATTAAAAATAATATAATAATAATATTTAATTCAATTTTTAATTTTCCAACTGAATAGCTGTTTTGATTAAAAATCTCATGAAAATAACGTCCTGTTTCTGTCAAAGCTCATATATTCCTAAGTGCCTGTCACGCCTAGCAGATATGGCTCACTGGAGCTCTACCGAAACAACATTGACAATGTTCGGGAATCAGAATATCGGCAACAACAAAAGCGAGTGTCTGTATAAATTTTTGAATATGCTCAAAACTTTCTGCCAATGGCGTGATGCACTACTGTACCATACTGGATGTGATACACCTTAAAACTGCAGGTGTGTGCGTGACGAGATACACTACAACATAGGTACAGCTAGCATGCTGCTAACGTTGTACATTTTACATAAAAATAGGTAAGACAATGCTAGAACAATATTACAACATCAATTTTACTATGAACGTTTAGAAAGTCTGTATTTGTAAAAAAAAATCTCATATATGATGACTCAGGGTAAAGAAGGATTGTACAGTAAACATATAATTTAACTAGACTTACATAATGATTTCAACTTCTGACTCGATCTGACAAAAATTTCCCGTCTGATAGCAGGTGATTCTGGAACTATTGGTTATATTAGGTCACATGGTACTTCTACACCCAGTTTCCATGGAAACCACTGTTTTTTTCAATAAGATGTGGATTATGACAATGACTGATATCAAATCATCTTCACTTATAGTTATGCAACATTTATATTGTTCTCAACTTTTAAACACATCAATACACGTTTTAATTACGAGTCATTTTCTATATATTTTGTGATTTTATTTCACCTGCCTAAAGGACAAATGAGTTTATGTTATAGTGCGGTGTCTGTTGTCCATCTGGCGTCAACTTTTCCTTTAAACAAATTCTTCACAATTACCAAGAGACCTATAAGGGTCATGATATTGGGCCTGTAGCATGCTGTGGCCAATGGCTGAAGTTTGTTCAAATGAATGACCTTGACCTACATCCAAGGCCACAGGGGTTTATATATACTAAATGTTTAAACAACTTCTTCTCGATAACCAAGAACCCCAGAGACCTGATATTGAATCTGTAGCATGCTGGGATGAAGGACTACAAAATTTATTTCAATGATTAAGCCTAGCCTACTCTTACTAGCTGGTCTGGTGCACAGGACCATGTAGATGAGCTTATGCCATATCATGGGGTCCATTTTCCATCTGTCGTCAGATGTCTCATCGGTCTGTCAACAATTTCTTCAAAAACTTGTCCTTAACTGCGTACTGATTTGAATTTGACCTAATTTGATAAGAAACACCCCTGGGTGGCTGGCAAATCGTGCAAATGGTTGGGCTGACAGACACCAACTAAAGTTGATCGCTAACATTGGCCCTGGATAAAACAAAAAATATTTAACAAATGAGTATTATACCCATACAAGGAGGTAGAAGGAAACAAGAGTCACATCAATGTGTCTTTCATTTTCTACTTCCAATTTCTTTTGAAATTCAAATGTCACACTGAACCTCCACAATATGGGCAGATGGCATTTTGATAATTACAGGGAATATATTACCACATGACAGGCCCCTCACTGACCTGGCAGTATTCTAGTCTGCTTTGAACTTTCTTTGGAACCAGAATGCTAAATTTAGTTAAAGGAAAAGTTGACAGATATCTGGTACTGAGAAGCAGATACCAAAATGGGAGAAGTATTTGTGATACATATAACTTAAAAGTGCTTTACCAACATTTACTGAAATATCCAGATGAGTGATACAGGCCCCACTGGCCTCTTGTTTATATACAAAATTTTTAATGTTAATTGCATGCATCACTGAAAACAGGAAGTTCTAAAACATGATTAAACTATGAAGTTATTGCAAGAGTCAAATGAAGATTGTTATGCCAATGAAATTTTGAAGTTAAATTGATATCAGTCAAGTTATCTGGTTTTCATGCTCTAAACCTTTTACATGAAACTGCATCTTGGATTTTGAAATAAAATGTTTTGAAACCTATATTAGAGCTTGTATGTCAATGCCTGATCATTCTAAGGATGTTCACATTAGTCTGTGACTTTTAACCCTTTCAACCCTAAGAAATGTTAGTTGACTCAGCCATTATTTCATCATTTGAAGTCCAATATGGTCAGAAGGGGTGAAAGGGTTATAGGATGTTCTCATTAGTCTGTGATTTTTAACCCTTTCGACCCTAAGAAATGTTAATGGACTCAGCCATTATTTCATCATTTGAAGTCCAATACGGTCAGTAGGGGTGAAAGGGTTATAGGATGTTCTCATTAGTCTGTGATTTTTTGAAGTTCAATGTTTATTGCACCTGTCTGGTATGTTTATGTTTGGCTCCACCTGATGTAGTTTCTCTGCCTGAATTAACCTATTATTTAATTTCATTGCAAAATTTGAATTAAGGGGAATTTATTTCCATAGCTTAGAATGTTAAACAACAGAAAACAAAGATTTTTATTTAAAAAGAGAGAATACTTTACCGTATTTATCCAGTAATAAGCCCATGCCTGGTAATAAGCCCTTGCCTCATAATAAGCCCTTGTCTGGTAATAAGCCCATGTCTGGTAATAAGCCCTTGCCTCATAATAAGCCCTTGTCTGATAATAAGCACATGCCTGGTAATAAGCACATGTCTGGTAATAAGTCCATGTCTGGTAATAAGCCCTTGCCTCATAATAAGCCCTTGTCTGATAATAAGCACATGCCTGGTAATAAGCACATGCCTGGTAATAAGCCCATACCTGGTAATAAGCCCATACCTGGTAATAAGCCACCCGTGTCTATTGCTCACAAAAAAATTAATTGTACGTAATAAGCTTACCTTCTACTTTGAATCTAAGTTTGGCCTCTGGGCTTGTTACAGGAAAAATATGATAGCCATTTTGTTTAATCATTTTCCACCCATTTTGGTTAGTGATATAATCGATATAAACTATTTCATGCACAAATAAAGGCTTGTTAATGCACTTGGTTAAGTTTGATGCATTTGGCATGTGCCTGCGAAGTTACTCACAGTTAATCATGATAACTTCTATTTTGTTTTTAAATCATCACTTAGAACTCAAAATTAAATAGAAACTTTAGTTAGATGGCTGTTGTGATTCGGTTGTCAGTCATAATTTACATATATATATAAAAAAAAAAAAAAAAAAAAAAAGGCCCAGAGGGCCTGCATTGCACCTGGATATTTGAGTAATCATGGCAAGTTACACTCTAATATAAGATATATTACAAATGTTTTCCTATATTGTTTGAGCTGCTTATCCCAACAATGATTCAAACCAAAGGTGCAGCAAATCCTGTCATTCTTAGAGAAAAGAGATTTTAAAGCGTTTTGTTATATTTCCCAATAATGCTCCAGACCAAATTTCATCAAAATCCATTCAGGCATTCAGGACTAGTAGTGATTTAAACAGATGCTGTGCCATGGCATAAGCTCACCGACCCGTTGAGCTCATCATATCAAAAACATTTGTAATGGAATTGAAAAAGACAAAAAAGGGGTAAAAAATCAATATCATATTTGATTTTTTAAAGATAAAACTTTTTTGCATGATTATTTTTTAATACATTTGTTTAGTCAACCCAATTTTTGTTAGAATATCTAAATGGTTTTCCTTTGTATATTTTTTATCTCCTAATATTTTTCAATTTATTTTCCATCTTATTACCTTACAAATATTCAAAACTTTCGTTTTGTGTCTGATTTCAAAAGAAGCATGCAGTGAGATTATTTTTCCCAAAGCACTTGTTGGTATCAAAATATTCTAAAATAAAACAAAAGATTGTATCTTTAGTATTTAGTATTGAATGAAGAGATATCTAGCATTTATAGAATTACTTTTGTTTCTCAAAATTATGAATTCATGAGATAAAGCTTAAAACAATACATGTGCTTGAAGTTTTATTGCGAAATACATTTAGTAAATGATATTGATTGTACTTTATTTATCAATCAATAAGTCATACCTGGTAATAAGCCCATTAAAGTAAAAATTACTTATCTCGGGATAAATACGGTACCTGGTCTTATCTCAAGATAAATACGGTACTGGACTTATCTCAGGATAAATACAGTACTGGACTTATCTCGGGATAAATACGGTACCTGGTCTTATCTCAGGATAAATACGGTACTGGACTTATCTCAGGATAAATACGGTACTGGACTTATCTCGGGATAAATACGTACCTGGACTTATCTCAGGATAAATACGGTACCTGGACTTATCTCAAGATAAATATGGTACTGGACTTATCTCAGGATAAATACGGTACCTGGTCTTATCTCAGGATAAATACGGTACTGGACTTATCTCAGGATAAATACGGTACTGGACTTATCTCAGGATAAATACGGTACTGGACTTATCAAAGGATAAATACGGTACTGGACTTATCAATGGATAAATACGGTACTGGACTTATCAAAGGATAAATACGGTACTGGACTTATCAAAGGATAAATACGGTACTGGACTTATCTCAAGATAAATACAGTACTGGACTTATCTCAGGATAAATACGGTACTGGACTTATCAAAGGATAAATATGGTACCTGGACTTATCTCAGGATAAATACGGTACCTGGACTTATCTCAGGATAAATACGGTACTGGACTTAACAAAGGATAAATACGGTACTGGACTTAACAAAGGATAAATACGGTACTGGACTTATCAAAGGATAAATACGGTACTGGACTTATCAAAGGATAAATACGGTACTGGACTTATCTCAGGATAAATACGGTACCTGGACTTATCTCAGGATAAATACAGTACTGGACTTATCTCAGGATAGATATGGTACCTGGACTTATCTCATGATAAATACGGTACTGGACTTATCTCAGGATAAATACGGTACTGGACTTATCTCAGGATAAATATGGTACCTGGACTTATCTCAGGATAAATATGGTACTGGACTTATCAAAGGATAAATACAGTACTGGACTTATCTAAGGATAAATACGGTACTGGACTTATCTCAGGATAAATACGGTACTGGACTTATCTCAGGATAAATACAGTACTGGACTTATCTCAGGATAAATATGGTACCTGGACTTATCTCAGGATAAATACAGTACTGGACTTATCTCAGGATAAATACAGTACTGGACTTATCTCAGGATAGATATGGTACCTGGACTTATCTCATGATAAATACGGTACTGGACTTATCTCAGGATAAATATGGTACCTGGACTTATCTCGGGATAAATACGGTACTGGACTTATCTCATGATAAATACGGTACTGGACTTATCTCAGGATAAATACAGTACTGGACTTATCTCATGATAAATACGGTACTGGACTTATCTCAGGATAAATATGGTACCTGGACTTATCTCGGGATAAATACGGTACTGGACTTATCTCATGATAAATACGGTACTGGACTTATCTCGGGATAAATACGGTACTGGACTTATCTCAGGATAAATACGGTACTGGACTTATCTCAGGATAAATACGGTACTGGACTTATCTCAGGATAAATACGGTACTGGACTTATCAAATGATAAATACGGTACTGGACTTATCAAATGATAAATACGGTACTGGACTTATCAAAGGATAAATACGGTACCTGGTCTTATCTCAGGATAAATACGGTACTGGACTTATCAAAGGATAAATACGGTACTGGACTTATCAAAGGATAAATACGGTACTGGACTTATCTCAGGATAAATACGGTACTGGACTTATCTCAGGATAAATACAGTACTGGACTTATCAAAGGATAAATACGGTACTGGACTTATCAAATGATAAATACGGTACTGGACTTATCAAAGGATAAATACGGTACTGGACTTATCTCAGGATAAATACGGTACTGGACTTATCAAAGGATAAATACGGTACTGGACTTATCAAAGGATAAATACGGTACTGGACTTATCAAAGGATAAATACGGTACTGGACTTATCAATGGATAAATATGGTACCTGGACTTATCTCGGGATAAATACGGTACTGGACTTATCTCAGGATAAATACAGTACTGGACTTATCTCAGGATAAATACGGTACCTGGTCTTATCTCAGGATAAATACGGTACTGGACTTATCTCAGGATAAATACAGTACTGAACTTATCTCAGGATAAATACGGTACCTGGACTTATCTCAGGATAAATATGGTACTGGACTTATCTCAGGATAAATACAGTACTGGACTTATCTCAGGATAAATACGGTACTGGACTTATCTCAGGATAAATACAGTACTGGACTTGTCTCAGGATAAATACGGTACTGGACTTATCAAAGGATAAATACGGTACCTGGTCTTATCAAAGGATAAATACGGTACTGGACTTATCTCGGGATAAATACGGTACTGGACTTATCTCAGGATAAATACAGTACTGGACTTATCAAAGGATAAATACGGTACTGGACTTATCAAAGGATAAATACGGTACCTGTATTTTGATGATACAATGTTTTATGGTTATACATATTGTACAGTTCCCCGACATTAAACATTAATCTTCCCACAAAGTCTTTAGAGCCCAGAACAGCGATCACAGAAGTTAGTAAGAGGCGAGCATTTCAGGCCAATTGGGCCCTTGTTGTTCCTTCTAAGATTATTCAAACTTGTGTCTGCATATAGGAAGATTTGTCTTATGTTGAAATATTTTTAAATGTTTAATAACTCATTTTTTACTCAGAAAGTTATTTATTTTCTCAATAGTTTAGTTTAATGTTGCAGATAAAAAAAAAATGAAGAGAAAAGATGAATGAAAAATTATCCTTAACAAACATAACTATCATAGAATCCAATTTAAGTTTTATTTTTCTTCTTGCAGCTACCCCAAAGTCCCTTCTAAGCCCCCTTGGGACCAAAGTCGCTACAGTGAAACCCATGATGACCCTCATTGAGGAGCAGTATCAGAGAGAGACTAAACCACTTCTTAGACAGGATACAGAGGAGGTGGGGCTCCCCACGGGAGTACTTAAGAAATAATCCTAATAAAGAAAAAACAATATTCTGGGAAGCTAGTATTTATCTGCAATAAGCTAAAAACAAATATTATTCATAAAACTAGAAAATGGTGAGATTATTTAATTTAACAAGATAATTTTCCCAGAAGATATTCAAATTTTAATAGAAAATGATTACATTTGAACAGACGATATTTAAATCTTATTAACTGAAGGTAATTAAAATGAATTTTTAGCCCACCATCATCAGATGGTGGGCTATTCAAATCGCCCTGCGTCCGTGGTCCGTCGTCCGTCCGTCCGTCCCTCCATCCGTCCGTCCGTCCCTCCGTCCGTCCGTCCGTAAACAATTCTTGTTATCGCTATTTCTCAGAAAGTACTGAAGGGATCTTTCTCAAATTTCATATGTATGTTCCCCTTGGTGCCTGGTTATGCATATTGCATTTTGCGACCTATCGGAAAACAACATGGCCGACAGGCAGCCATCTTGGATTTTGACCATTGAAGTTTGTTATCGCTATTTCTCAGAAAGTACAGAAGGGATCTTCCTCAAATTTCATATGTAGGTTCCCCTTGGTGCCTAGTTATGCATATCGCATTTTGAGACCTATCGGAAAACAACATGGCCGACAGGCAGCCATCTTGGATTTTGACAATTGAAGTTTGTTATCGCTATTTCTCAGAAAGTACTGAAGGGATCTTTCTCAAATTTCATATGTTTGTTCCCCTTGGTGCTTAGTTATGCATATCGCATTTTGAGACCTATCGGAAAACAACATGGCCGACAGGCAGCCATCTTGGATTTTGACAATTGAAGTTTGTTATCGCTATTTCTCCGAAAGTACAGAAGGGATCTTTCTCAAATTTCATATGTTGGTTCCCCTTGGTGCCTAGTTATGCATATTGCATTTTGAGACCTATCGAAAAACAACATGGCCGACAGCCAGCCATCTTGGATTTTGACAATTGAAGTTTGTTATCGCTATTTCTCCGAAAGTACTGAAGGGATCTTTCTCAAATTCCATATGTATGTTTCCCTTGGTGCCTAGTTATGCATATTGCATTTTGAGACCAATCGAAAAACAACATGGCCGACAGGCAGCCATCTTGGATTTTGACAATTGAAGTTTGTTATCGCTATTTCTCAGAAAGTACTGAAGGGATCTTATTCAAATTTCATATGTTGGTTCCCCTTGGTGCCTAGTTATGCATATCGCATTTTGAGACCTATCGGAAAACAACATGGCCGACAGGCAGCCATCTTGGATTTTGACAATTGAAGTTTGTTATCGCTTTTTCTCAGAAAGTACTGAAGGGATCTTTCTCAAATTTCATCTGTTTGTTCCCCTTGGTGCTTAGTTATGCATATAGCATTTTGAGACCTATCGGAAAACAACATGGCCGACAGGCAGCCATCTTGGATTTTGACAATTGAAGTTTGTTATCGCTATTTCTCCGAAAGTACTGAAGGGATCTTTCTCAAATTCCATATGTAGGTTCCCCTTGGTGCTTAGTTATGCATATTGCATTTTTAGACCAATCGAAAAACAACATGGCCGACAGGCAGCCATCTTGGATTTTGACAATTGAAGTTTGTTATCGCTATTTCTCCGAAAGTACTGAAGGGATCTTTCTCAAATTTCATATGTATGTTCCCCTTGGTGCCTAGTTATGCATATCACATTTTGAGACCAATAGCAAAACAACATGGCCGACAGGCAGCCATCTTGGATTTTGACAATTGAAGTTTGTTATTGCTTTTTCTCAGAAAGTACTGAAGGGATCTTTCTCAAATTTCATATAAAGGTTCCCCTTGGTGCCTAGTTATGCATATTGCATTTTGAGACCAATCGGAAAACAACATAGCCGACAGGCAGCCATCTTGGATTTTGACAATTGAAGTTTGTTATCGCTATTTCTCCGAAAGTACTGAAGGGATCTTTCTCAAATTTCATATGTATGTTCCCCTTGGTGCCTAGTTATGCATATCACATTTTGAGACCAATAGCAAAACAACATGGCCGACAGGCAGCCATCTTGGATTTTGACAATTGAAGTTTGTTATTGCTTTTTCTCAGAAAGTACTGAAGGGATCTTTCTCAAATTTCATATAAAGGTTCCCCTTGGTGCCTAGTTATGCATATTGCATTTTGAGACCAATCGGAAAACAACATGGCCGACAGGCAGCCATCTTGGATTTTGACAATTGAAGTTTGTTATCTCTATTTCTCAGAAAGTACTTAAGGGATCTTTCTCAAACTTTTTTGTAAGTTCCCCTTGGTCTGTTGTTCTGCATATTGCATCTTGGGACCAATAGGAAAACAACATGGCCACCTGGCAGTCATCTTGGATTTTGACAATTGAAGTTTGTTATCGCTATTTATCAGAAATTGCTGAAGGGATCTTTCTGAAATTTCATTATTAGGTTCCCCTCTGTGCCTAGTTATGCATATTGGATTTTGAGACCAGTCAGAAAACAACCTGGCTGACAGGCAGCCATCTTGGATTTTGACAATTGAAGTTTGTTATCGCTATTTTACAGAAGGTACTGAAGGGATCTTTCTCAAATTTCATATGTAGGTTCCCCTTGGTCCCTGGTGTTGCATTTTGGGACCAATCCGAAAACAACATGGCCGACAGACAGCCATTATCGCTAAATCTTAAATTTTATATATAGGTTCCCCTTGTTTGAAAAGTACTAGAGGGCTGTTTCTGAATTTACACAGATTAGTAAGACTTAGAGGAAGGGAAAAGTAGAGAAAAGATCAATCTGACATGGAACCTATAAAGATCATTCAATGGTGGGCGCCAAGATCCCTCTGGGATCTCTTGTATATTTTAACTGTCATATATTTTCTTGTGAAGGACCTGGAGGATGACGAACCGGACCACAAGCACCACATCAGACAAGTGGATCCTGACCCACACAGCATCGGCTCTGACGAGTTCCAGGACTTCGAGTCCTACGAGACTCAGCAGGGCTCACTTCAGGAAGACAATAAGGTTGTGAACTCCCAAGAGGATGGACACATTGTCCACTCGTCCACCACGGACAGTCTGGTGGACATTCAGGGTAAAAACTGTACCCCGAGCCTTGTGTCCAGTGGGTATGGATCACAGGCCGTGTCAATGCTAACTCTGTCCTCCGAGGATTCTCTTAGTCTACGGAGTAACGAGGACAATACTGAATCAAACAAGGAATCTAGAGGTGTTCCGAAAGGCAGTGTAGAACAGGCGAATAGTAGTGGCGATAGTGATTTAGAGGAGGGATCAACGGACTCGACTCAGGATAAAGTTCCCGAGACTGTCGATCAATCGGCAGATGAAATGATGGAACAGTTTACAGTTACGAAGGAAACACATTCCAGTACAGATGAAAGTAGTAAGGACGCCAGTGACTCTGATGTGAGTGTAGCGTCCGTACGACGGCCAAAGCTTCCAGACTTTGATACAACAGGCACTTCTCTCGACGAAAGCAAAGATACCCATTCATTTACACAAGATAAAAACAAGGGCGGTAACTCTACTAAAGAATGGGTGGATCCGTATAGCGAAACTGCAATGGAGGAATTAGAAAAACTTGGGTTTGATGAGGCAGAGGAGAGTAATGATTTTACGGAGCCATCCACGGAACAAAAGGATATAGAATTGTTTATTCGTGAAGACGGAGACAGTGACCGGAATAAGGTCCTAGCAAGTACTCCTATACGACGGCGTGATTTAAATCTATCCAAACGTGCCCGACCTTCATCTTGTATAGTTTCACCTTCCTCGTATGCCGACGCTACTGCCAGTATGATCGAAGAGAGCATGAAGAGGAACAGCCTCGTTCTGGACACCACTGATGATCTAGAAAGCTCAGGTCTGTAGTTACTGTCAAACTTATGCTATAATGACTGTGTTGGTCCCATGTATTTTTAGCTCACATGACATGAAGTGCCATTGAGCTTATGATATGGTGCATGAGTGGGTGTTCGTTGTCTGTCTGTTAACTTTTATCTTCTTCTAGAAGACTATAAGCAACTGAGAACTGATATTTGGCCAGGAGGTATATTTTCTCATATAGATGAACTTTGCCAATTTTCAAAGTCACAGGGGCCAAATATTGAAAATTTTATTAGTGAATCTTCTTCTCAAGTTCTTATGAACCCAAGGCCAGAAGATTCCTGCTCTGGTGCTATAAAAGTTCCTCATACCAATGACCTTGACCTATTTTCAAGGTCACATACGCCAAATACTTTAAGAAATTCTATAAGGCCCAGAGAGCTGATATTTTACCAGCAAATACCTAAGAAAGAGTGGTAAAAAACATTTCTCTCATATAAATGACCAACATATTACCGTCAACATCACTGACATATTACCGTCAACATCACTGACATATTACCGTCAACATCACTGACATATTACCGTCGTACCATCAACATCACTGACATATTACCGTCAACATCACTGACATATTACCGTCAACATCACTGACATATTACCGTCAACATCACTGACATATTACCGTCAACATCACTGACATATTACCGTCAACATCACTGACATATTACTGTCGTACCGTCAACATCACTGACATATCACCGTCAACATCACTGACATATCACCGTCAACATCACTGACATATTACCGTCAACATCACTGACATATTACCGTCATACCGTCAACATCACTGACATATCACCGTCAACATCACTGACATATTACTGTCAACATCACTGACATATTACCTTCAACATCACTGACATATTACTGTCGTACTGTCAACATCACTGACATATTACCGTCGTACCGTCAACATCACTGACATATTACCGTCAACATCACTGACATATTACTGTCGTACCGTCAACATCACTGACATATTACCGTCAACATCACTGACATATTACCGTCAACATCACTGACATATTACTGTCAACATCACTGACATATCACCGTCAACATCACTGACATATTACCGTCAACATCACTGACATATTACCGTCGTACCGTCAACATCACTGACATATTACCGTCAACATCACTGACATATTACCGTCGTACCGTCAACATCACTGACATATTACTGTCAACATCACTGACATATTACCGTCAACATCACTGACATATTACCGTCAACATCACTGACATATTACCGTCGTACCGTCAACATCACTGACATATTACCGTCAACATCACTGACATATTACCGTCAACATCACTGACATATTACTGTCGTACCGTCAACATCACTGACATATTACTGTCAACATCACTGACATATTACCGTCAACATCACTGACATATTACTGTCAACATCACTGACATATTAACGTCAACATCACTGACATATCACCGTCAACATCACTGACATATTACCGTCAACATCACTGACATATCACCGTCAACATCACTGACATATTACCGTCAACATCACTGACATATTACTGTCAACATCACTGACATATTAACGTCAACATCACTGACATATTACCGTCAACATCACTGACATATCACCGTCAACATCACTGACATATTACCGTCAACATCACTGACATATCACCGTCAACATCACTGACATATTACCGTCGTACCGTCAACATCACTGACATATTACCGTCAACATCACTGACATATTACCGTCGACATCACTGACATATTACCGTCAACATCACTGACGTATTACCGTCAGCATCACTGACATATTACCGTCAACATCACTGACATATCACCGTCAACATCACTGACATATTACCGTCGTACCGTCAACATCACTGACATATTACCGTCAACATCACTGATATATTACCGTCAACATCACTGACATATCACCGTCAACATAACTGACATATTACCGTCAACAAGTTTTGTTTGGAGTCAAAATAAGTCAAATTGACTGAAATCAGATGAACTCCGGTGAGCATTACGGCCTCATGGGCCTCTTGTTAACCCTACATAATGATATCCTTATTATCCCTGAGGAAATTCTCATTACAGAAAACTAAACTCTTCACCTCCATTGTTTTATCCACAGCTGGTGATGATGCGCTAAGTGTGTGTTCATTCGGGAGTCGCGCGGACCTTGACAGGCTACAGGAAGTCCCTATGCCATCCTGGATACAGATTGGCGAAAGTGTCATTGTCAACTCGTCCAAAGGACCCTCAAAAACTGGATTTGTGCAATTTGTTGGGAATGTTGAGTTCGCCGGAGGTCCTTGGGTAGGAGTGGAGCTAGATCTTCCTGAAGGTTGGTGCAGAATTTTATTTCAAATCTTGAATACAAAATACATAGAGACTGCTAACTTAAGATGGATTTAGATAGTTTTGAAAAACAGCTGATCCCCAAATTTTTTTTTTTTTTAATTCATAGATTTTGTTGGTAAAAAATGTACTTTTTACGTATCATTACATATCTTTTAGTAAGAAAGTTTTTGCTAATAAAAATAGTCTTCAATAAATTATATTTTGATAAGCCCGTCATATTGAATATCAGAATGACCAAAATGATAATTTAATTGTCTTGTAATAAGGTGAACCGCTGATTTTGAGTTAGAGGCTATTTTTTAAAAACATGATTTTTTTATTACATTATTCCAAAACATCAGAGGTTATAAGTTTGTCTGCCTGGGTTTATTGAGGAATGATTACAACATCTAGGAACATCCTCTCAGACTAAATCATAAAGAAAATCTTGATGTGATAACTAGATATGTAAGTGGTGAACTCGGTAGAAGTTATAAGTAGGTGTATAAACTAGGTCTATTGTAGCTCTTGATATTGACCATGTGATCTTTAACTAAACATCCAACTATAGCAAACAAACATTATACTAATTACAGACAATTTTCTGTGATTCGTAACAGTTTGATTATTTTTTGTTTTTCAGGTAAAAATGATGGTTCTGTACATGGCATTCGATATTTCAAGTGTCGACCTCGTCACGGTGTCTTCGTTCGTCATGACAAGGTTGTCTTGGACAAAAAACGGCGAGGATCACGCAAAATGGCAAAGCGGCATTCCATGGGGGCTAAACTCACTGGCTCAAACTCAAATTTATCACCGGGAGTTACCTCCCCTAGTGGGGGTAGTCCTTCCTATCTCAAAGGAACCTCATCCAGTCACGCAAAGAAAAAATAGGCACCATTGGTTATCAGTGACCATCATTTTGTAGTGATTTTCTCAAGAGTTCAAATGTAATGGGGGGAGTAAGTGTCTCTGTAGGCAAACTGACTAAATATAAGATAAAGATTTCGTAAAGAAGTCTACAAAGCACAAGGAAGGTTATTATATTCTGGAATTTCATCATATATGTCTAAATGAAGTTTTATCAGAAAGAAAATCTTGATGTTATATATATATCTTGTGAAAAATTCACTTGTAGCTGTCTTCTAAAGAAGAAAAAGTTCGTCAGATCCTTGAATAAAATCTGTCAGCAAAGAAATTTGTCATCTCATTGGGATTACCAAAGCCTCAAACCTGAGGAAATGTAATACAGAGTTTGTGAAGAAACTAGATCCATCTATATTTTGTGTACAGATGTAGAAAATCACTTCCAAAGAAATTCTCACTATATATCTATATAGTGACATTCGTTGTAATCTTTGTTTTTAAGCTGCTGCCGTCGATTGACGATCTATTGTTTTCTTGATTATCATTCTGCAAGTTAAGTAACAATATGTTTCAAGCTTGTGTAGAGTGATTAGGCGTTTACTGGAGGACAGTATGATGTTCTATAAAAAGCATGTCTTTCATTACTTGAAGATTGGATTTGAACCAGTTTGTCATCCCTATAGATTGGTGTATATTTTGACTTGATGTCAAATATTGTAATTCTGTGATTTGACATGATCAAAACAATAGCTATTTATGTGTTGTTATTGTCTGTACAAAGGAATATTGTAAATGTCAACAAATGAATCAGAAAAATGATTAACGATTGATAAACGTTTTCCCCAAAGAAGATATTTAATATATAAATGTCCAAATGGGATAGAGAAGTTCAATTTTGTAGATACGAGAGACAGAAACAACAAAAGTAGAGTGTACATTGTATGTAATAGAGGTAGGTAATTGTACATAGCAGTAGAGGAAAGTTGTGGATTTTTGGTGAAGATGGAACAAAAGTTTTGTTACAGGAACCAATAATGTGACAGTTGAAGTTTACATCAGGACTTGCAGACAGTTGCTGGTCTCTAGGTAAAAAAATCTAATCATAATGTATCTAGCTGATAAATAGTCTGGTTGTTATCATAAAAACTAGATGTTATAAATCTTAATTGATAGATAATCAGCAGATATATCTGTCTTCAAAATCCAAGGGTTCTGCTCTCTGTACCTTATCCACAGTCTTAGATTGTGGCCATAGTGTAAGGGTATGTAGTGTCTTAGGGACATATCACAATGATTTTGTGACAGCTAAATGGTTGGCTTTGATTTTAACTCCAATTTAGTATTCAAAAGACAGGTATATTAATAGTCTTACGTTTAGTCCGTCAGATGGATATAGCTTGGTAGTCGTCTCTGTAACATGGAATATTAAAGTACTATAAAGGTCAGAACTCTTGGATTTTGAAGGTGGCAAATGTCCTGGTTGCCATAGCAATCCAATCAACAGGTGTTCTTGGTAAAAAGTCACACATGGCGTTATCACCATGAAATAAACACAGTCAGCCTAGAGCTTTGGGTCTAGTTGTTATAAAAACCATTGAATGTTCTATGTTAATGGTAACATCCCGTTGTCATGGTAACCAGTGGGTGTCCACCGTTTAGATATGGAGAAAACAAAACATTCAGTGTACAAGTATTTGGTGTTATATCTAAACTTCCTGACGTGTAAATATAAACAGAATATTGTACTGGTTGTAAATTCCATGGTTGGTGTTGTAGCTACTTGTAAAAAAAAATCATGCATTCCAGTAATTGTGTACAGTAAGCACCAATACAAAACACACTCTGGAAAGAACAATAATCGCCATTTCTACGTCTGCCATAAGTCCACCATTACATTTCATGAATGTCTTCACACCCCGGCAGTCAGAATAGACATCTTTGAGTTAAAATTCTTTTGAAATCTTTCTGGTTCAAACTTTTCTCATGCTGAAACTTAGATAATTATAATGTTTGATCTCGGTTAAAGAGGTTCACAATTGTTCAACACTTAGTGATTTTTCTCATTTTTAACTTTGTGGAGTAAACCTTTCTCATGTTGTAAGTTTACACTGCAACCTGTTGCGAGAATCCTATATAGTTATACTAAAATGATTTTATCGTGAGTTTAAGCACATGATTAGTTTTATTAGTAAAACCTTGCTAGTTACTAACAGAGTCTGTATTATCGTAAACTCCTGCTGAAACCTGCTCTTTTTGTTGTGGCTTACCCCACAAACCGGCACACTTTCAATATTTCAATAATGTTTTAAATCGTTGGTTTTTTAGCCCACCATCATCAGATGGTGGGCTATTCAAATCGCCCTGCGTCCGTCGTCCGTCGTCCGTCCGTCCGTCCGTCCGTAAACAATTCTTGTTATCGCTAATCCTCAGAAAGTACTGAAGGGATCTTTCTCAAATTTCATATGTAGGTTCCCCTTGGTGCCTGGTTATGCATATTGTATTTTGGGACCGATCGGAAAACAACATGGCCGACAGGCAGCCATCTTGGATTTTGACCATTGAAGTTTGTTATCGCTATTTCTGAGAAAGAGCTGAAGGGATCTTTCTCAAATTTCATATGTAGGTTTCCCTTGGTGCCTAGTTATGCATATTGCATTTTTGGACCGATCGGAAAACAACATGGCCGACGGGCAGCCATCTTGGATTTTGACAATTGAAGTTTGTTATCGCTATTTCTAAGAAAGTACTGAAGGGATCTTTCTCAAATTTCATATGTGGGTTTCCCTTGGTGCCTAGTTATGCATATTGCATTTTGGGACCGATCGGAAAACAACATGGCCGACAGGCAGCCATCTTGGATTTTGACCATTGAAGTTTGTTATCGCTATTTCTGAGAAAGTACTCAAGGGATCTTTCTCAAATTTTATATGTAGGTTTCCCTTGGTGCCTAGTTATGCATATTGCATTTTGGGACCGATCGGAAAACAACATGGCCGACGGGCAGCCATCTTGGATTTTGACCATTGAAGTTTGTTATCGCTATTTCTGAGAAAGTAATGAAGGGATCTTTCTCAAATTTCATATATAGGTTTCCCTTGGTGCCTAGTTATGCATATTGCATTTTGGGACCGATTGGAAAACAACATGGCCGACAGGCAGCCATCTTGGTTTTTGACCATTGAAGCTTGTTATCGCTATTTCTGAGAAAGTACTGAAGGGATCTTTCTCAAATTTCATATGTAGGTTCCCCTTGGTGCCTAGTAATGCATATCGCATTTTGGGACTGATCGGAAAACAACATGGCCGACAGGCAGCCATCTTGGATTTTGACCATAGAAGTTTGTTATCACTATTTCTGAGAAAGTACTGATTGGATCTTTCTCCAATTTCATATGTAGTTTCCCCTTGGTGCCTAGTTATGCATATTGCATTTTGAGACCAATCAGAAAACAACATGGCCGACAGGCAGCCATCTTGGATTTCGAAAATTGAAACTGGTTATCACTATTACTAAGAAACTAATGAAGGGATCTTCCTGAAATTCATATGTAGGTTCCCCCAGGTGCCTAGTTATGCATATTGCATTTTGAGACCAATCGGAAAACAACATGGCCGACAAGCAGCCATCTTGGATTTTGACAATTGAAGTTTGTTATCACTATTTCTCAGAAAGTACTGAAGGAATCTTTCTCAAATTCCATATATATAGGTTCCCCTTGGTGCCTAAATCTTAAATTTTATATATAGGTTTCCTTTGTTTGAAAAGTACTAGAGGTTTCCTCTGAGTTTACACAGATTAGTAAGACTTAGAAGAAGAGAAAAGTAGAGAAAAGATCAATCTGACATGGAACCTATAAAGATCATTCAATGGTGGGCGCCAAGATCCCTCTGGGATCTCTTGTCTTTGATATTGGTTTTCTTATACCAGGCAACATTCGCCCCGGAAAATTTCACCCGGATAATCTCACTAAGGAAACCTATGCCCTCATACAAAAGAAAGTATGATTTCAAAAATGTTAATATAACTTTCACCAAATTGTTAAATTTTCCCTTTGTTATTGAGAGAAAAATATAAAAGCTTGATGGCGGTGTCAACCGTATGCTGTAGATTTTACTTAAATTACCTACAGTAAATGTTACGAATTAATTTCAACTTAGAGCGTAGGTTAGAGTTTCTATGAAATGAAACAGGTATGGTTTTCTGCAGGTTTTCTTGGACTAAAGTACAGTTTTACCTGAAGTGAGACAGGTTCATATATGGACTCTAGTAAGTCTAGCAAGTCTGAAGATGACAGGAAATAATTATCGTTGCTACTTTAATGTAAAAGTGTAATTTTTTTCATTTTTTTCGAATTTTCAGATTTACTAAAAAAGATATGAAGCAAAATAGATTGTACCTTTTTGGTGAAAATAATCAAACTGACCAAAAATTTTCTCAATTAATAAGTATCCATTATGTCAATTTTTGCTATTTTCTATTCTCATAATAGCAAAAGTTTCAGAAAATTTCAAACTTTACACTAAATCTGTTAATATTCCAATAATTTTTTGGGGTTTTTTTTTATTAGTGTCTCATGCCGAGGTTTTTTTGGTTTTTTTTTTTTCTGAAACTGTGTTACAATCATCTGCCATGTTTGTGTTTTCACTTCTAGTTGTGTTAACTGAATAATATACCACTGAAATTTGTGTTTCTTATTTACAAAATAAAACTTGTTACAAGTGCTGCCTGTATGTCAATGGAGTTTCCATTGTAGTTTGTCGTTATAGAAGATAATGTCTGTCACCTGTCACTCACTAGGATGTAAATTTTGCACATTTAAGTTGTTATCATGTATGCTTTATTGATTTTACGGTCCATTTAAATATTATTTTCATTCGTTTTATATTTGATCATATCAACAACCCTATTTAAGTCAACTTTACAAACTACCTGCTTGTAAGGCGTGTTGTGATTGGATGAGAGAAGCCTAGCCTCTGATTGGCTGTGTTTGTTATATTAATGTAACAGGGAAAATGATTGGTTGTATTAATTGATGTATATTTAGAAACCCATTTATGAATGTTTAGGTTTTGAAATTTAATTTCAAGATATGTCTTTACATCTTAAGAAATATTTTCTTGTTTAATGTTATCGTAGCAATCCTTTTGTTTTCTCCCGTGACGTTTAAGGGGACCACATTGTAGGGATTGGGCAGTAACTATGTCATTGGTGTAATCTGTCTTTGGTTGTAGACACAAGTCGCCTGTCACGCATCAGGGCATAGTTCCGAAACTTCAGGAATTTAATTTTTACATTAATAGGTTCATGGGGCAGGAACCAGTTACATTGACACCCTAGGTGTAATCTGTCTTTGGTTGTGTGGTGAAGATAAATTAGCTCTTTTACAGAGTTAAATCTGTGACGCAGTTCAATTACCTAGGTTTTCAGCTTTACAACCCTGACAATAATAAGACGGTAACGTGAGACTCACTGGACGGCGACGTCAGATTGACTGGAGGGTGACGTCGGACTCACTGGACGGCGACGTCAGATTGACTGGAGGGTGACGTCAGACTCACTGGACGGTGACGTGAGACTCACTGGACGGTGACATCGGACTCACTGGACGGTGACGTCGGACTGACAGGACGGTGACGTCAGACTCACTGGACGGTGACGTCGGACTCACTGGACGGTGACGTCGGACTCACTGGACGGTGACATCAGACTCACTGGATGGTGACGTTAGACTCCCTGGATGGTAACGACAGACTGACTCGATTCCTTTAATACAAAATATATATCAAGATGTGCAATGATATGAATAAACAGAAGAAAATTATAGTAAATACTCGTCACATTCCGTGTCCTGTAATTATGTCCTTGGTGAGCGTTCTCTAACACTGGGTCGTGGGCTACAAACGTTGTTATAACCCAGAACCATAGTCTCTGTGTACTGGGTAGGGTGTGCGTTTAGATAATACTCCTTTATAATGAGATCAGTTTGGGGTCACCGCTCGTAATTGTCTCCCTCTTGCTTCAATGACTCTGAGATTAAATATTATATATGTATGTGGAACAGGCCTCGACAGTTGGAGTGTCCACGTTTGTTGTTCAAATTTGGGTGAAGTGACATTCCAGTCAACAGATCATTCTTTCCTTTGTTTTAAAGAATTTATTTTAATTTGAAACAACACACATGCTGTAAATGTCATTGTTATCATGCATGCTATATGTGACAGTGGTGTTATTGTTTATTATCTTGATTATAGCTATTAAATGTTGAGGCATATTGACCATTATAGTAATGGGAAACTTCACTAGCTTTGTGGAATACATCTGTATATAATGTGTGTTCATTAATGATTTACACATCAATATGTGTCCCAAGATGATGACAGAAATTTGGAAGGTCTATGGTGGGAATATGGTCACCCATTGCCTTCCCTGGTTGGACTATGGTGGGAGTATGGTCATCCATTGCCTTCCCTGGTTTGTCTATGGTGGGAGTATGGTCACCCATTGCCTTCCCTGGTCAGTTTATGGTGGGAGTATGGTCACCCATTGCCTCCCCTGGTTGGTCTATGGTGGGAGTAATGTCACCCACTTCCTTCCCTGGTTGGTCTATGGTGGGAGTATGGTCATCCATTGCCTTCCCTGGTTTGTCTATGGTGGGAGTATGGTCACCCATTGCCTTCCCTGGTCAGTTTATGGTGGGAGTATGGTCACCCATTGCCTTCCCTGGTTGGTCTATGGTGGGAGTATGGTCACCCACTTCCTTCCCTGGTTGGTCTGTGATGGGAGTATGGTCACCCATTGCCTTCCCTGGTTGGTATATGGTGGGAGTATGGTCACCCACTTCCTTCCATGGTTGGTCTATGGTGGGAGTATAGTCACCCATTGCCTTCCCTGGTTGGTATATGGTGGGAGTATGGTCACCCATTGCCTTCCCTGGTTGGTATATGGTGGGAGTATAGTCACCCATAGCCTTCCCTGGTTGGTCCATGGTGGGAGTATGGTCACCCATTGACTTCCCTGGTTGGTCTATGGTGGGAGTATGGTCACCCATTGCCTTCCCTGGTTGGTCTATGGTGGGAGTATGGTCACCCATTGCCTTCCCTGGTTGGTCTATGGTGGGAGTATGGTCACCCATTGCCTTCCCTGGTTGGTCTATGGTGGGAGTATGGTCACCCATTGCCTTCCCTGGTTGGTCTATGGTGGGAGTATGGTCACCCATTGCCTTCCCTGGTTGGTCTATGGTGGGAGTATGGTCACCCATTGCCTTCCCTGGTTGGTCTATGGTGGGAGTATAGTCACCCATTGCCATCCCTGGTTGGTCTATGGTGGGAGTAATGTCACCCATTGCCTTCCCTGGTTGGTCTATGGTGGGAGTATAGTCACCCATTGCCTTCCCTGGTTGGTCTATGGTGGGAGTATAGTCACCCATTGCCTTCCCTGGTTGGTCTATGGTGGGAGTATGGTCACCCATTGCCTTCCCTGGTTGGTCTATGGTGGGAGTATAGTCACCCATTGCCTTCCCTGGTTGGTCTATGGTGGGAGTAATGTCACCCATTGCCTTCCCTGGTTGGTCTATGGTGGGAGTATGGTCACCCATTGCCTTACCTGGTCAGGTTATGGTAAACACTCTGTTTCCCATTATAAATTTTCCCTATTTCCAAACTTCTCCTTCCCCAAGAATACCTTCCAAACTCCCCCCACCCACCCCACCCCACCTTAACTCCCCAACCCCACACACCTTTACCCCACACACCTTAACTCCCCTATTGTCCCCTTTTCAATTCTGTTTGACAAATGATTTTGACAAATATCAGATAAGATGATACTGAATACTACTAAAATGGACAAAAACACAACAAGTGTAGTAAGAGTTGATTTTCCAGTATAGGTACAATCATAGTCTAAATACTGTAATCATTTCCTCTACACCGTACTCAAAAAGTAGTTTAAATATTTTAATAATTTTCCCTACACTGTACTCAAAAAGTAGTTTAAATACTGTAATCATTTGTCTATTTGAGAGTGGATCATTGAAGTAACATAGCAAGTCTGTGTCACCAGGTCCTACATTGTCTATATACATTCCTGTGCATTAAATTTTGTATTTCGTGTGTTAGATCATCACACCATCACTAACATGGCCCATCCCACATACATTGCCCACCCCAATACACGGCCCATCCCACATACATGGCCCACCCCAATACACGGTCCATCCCACATACATGGCCCACCCCAATACACGGCCCACCCCAATACACGGTCCATCCCACATACATGGCCCACCCCAATACACAGCCATCCCACATACATGGCCCACCCCAATACATGGCCCATCCCACATACATGGCCCACCCCAATACACGGCCCACCCCAATACACGGTCCATCCCACATACATGGCCCACCCCAATACACAGCCATCCCACATACATGGCCCACCCCAATACACGGCCCATCCCACATACATGGCCCACCCCAATACACGGTCCATCCCACATACACGGCCCATCCCACATACATGGCCCACCCCAATACACGGTCCATCCCACATACATGGCCCACCCCAATACATGGCCCACCCCAATACACGGCCCATCCCACATACATGGCCCACCCCAATACACGGTCCATCCCACATACATGGCCCACCCCACATACATGGCCCACCCCAATACACGGCCCATCCCACATACATGGCCCACCCCAATACACGGCCCATCCCACATACATGGCCCACCCCAATACACGGTCCATCCCACATACATGGCCCACCCCAATACACGGCCATCCCACATACATGGCCCACCCCAATACACGGTCCATCCCACATACATGGCCCACCCCAATACACGGTCCATCCCACATACATGGCCCATCCCACATACAAGGCCCATCCCACATACATGGCCCATCCCACATACACGGCCCATCCCACATACATGGCCCACCCCAATACACGGTCCATCCCACATACACGGCCCATCCCACATACATGGCCCACCCCAATACACGGTCCATCCCACATACATGGCCCACCCCAATACATGGCCCACCCCAATACACGGCCCATCCCACATACATGGCCCACCCCAATACACGGTCCATCCCACAT
Source organism: Pecten maximus (assembly GCF_902652985.1). NCBI lineage: Eukaryota > Metazoa > Mollusca > Bivalvia > Pectinida > Pectinidae > Pecten > Pecten maximus. Next base: position 1,552,936 of record NC_047032.1, on the reverse strand, counting down.
ACATGGCCCACCCCACATACATGGCCCACCCCAATACACGGCCCATCCCACATACATGGCCCACCCCAATACACGGCCCATCCCACATACATGGCCCACCCCAATACACGGTCCATCCCACATACATGGCCCACCCCAATACACGGCCATCCCACATACATGGCCCACCCCAATACACGGTCCATCCCACATACATGGCCCACCCCAATACACGGTCCATCCCACATACATGGCCCATCCCACATACAAGGCCCATCCCACATACATGGCCCATCCCACATACACGGCCCATCCCACATACATGGCCCATCCCATATATATGTAGCCAAGACGTCCCCAAGGTCTGTGTCCCTTCATTACACCCATCACATACATGTATATGTAGCTATGACGTCCCAAGGTCTATGTCCCTTCATTACACCCATCACATACATGTATATGTAGCTATGACGTCCCAAGGTCTATGTCCCTTCATTACACCCATCACATACATGTATATGTAGCTATGACGTCCCAAGGTCTGTGTCCCTTCATTATACCCATCACATACATGTATATGTAGCTATGACGTCCCAAGGTCTATGTCCCTTCATTATACCTGCAGTTTAAATGACCCCGAAGTAATGTATCACTCTTCCCATGAAGTCAGCCACTCTCATGTACGTTAATCTTCCAAATCATCTTCGACTCTGGGAACGATGTATGTAAGACATGCTTATTTTCCAACTCTAATATAAGACAACCTATTATTACGAAATGTAAAAATTATATAAGCCAAGCCCATTACATTAATGTTCTTTTAACTATCATCTGTGAAAACAAGTACATGTATGCCCCTCCCACTGTTGTCTGAGACACAACAATTACATGTATGCCCATCCCACTGTCATCACTTGTGTTATGTAAGACACGCCCGTCACATGTATGCCCCTCCCACTTTCATCAATTGGTTTATATAAGCCACACCCATCACATGAATGTCCCTCCCACTGTCGACGTCATTACTCATGTTATGTATGCCCCTCCCACTGTCATCAATCATGTTATGTAAGACATGCCCATCACATGTATGCCCCTCCCACGGTCATCAATTGTGTTATGTAAGACACGCCCATCACATGTATGCCCCTCCCACTGTCATCAATAATGTTATGTAAGACATGCCCGTCACAAGTATGCCCCTCCCACTGTCATCAATTGTGTTATGTAAGACACGCCCATCACATGTATGCCCCTCCCACTGTCATCACTTGTGTTATGCCCCCTCCCACTATTGTCTGAGACACGCCCATGTACAATCCCTCCCGTTATGTAAGCCCCGCCCATATGGTGTGGTTTCTGTGTCACTGCCTGCACTATTGTAGCCCAATCCTAGTGTTGACCAGTGATGAAATATTGTTGTATTGTAGATTTTATCCTGATAGTTAAATTAAGCCAGCCATTGCTTTATTCAAACTGAAAATAAAATTTGTGTCATGCGAAGCATCAATGTCTTGTGTTTTTTTAGGTGCTGTTGAACACAGCAACCTCTAGCTACGCTCTGTGACTTTCCCAGAGAACAAATTCATTCGGAACTTTTGGGAAATTATCGCTTATTTCTATGATAAATCCTGATGAGTTCAGAATGGGACCGGAAATGATTCTTCATTTACTGATATGATTCATGCTTTCATATGTTGGAAGTCATCTGATAAATAAATAGTTTAACAGCTAAAATCAAACACAATAACCTGCTTTATCCCTGAGAATTTTGAACTATTTTCTGTTCAAATTATTAAGCTTGTTGCCTGGTTTGTGCGAGGGGAGGTAGCTCGTACCCACTCTAGTTTAATGCGACATTGGAATGTCATCTCGAGTTCTTGGGTTGATAAAAATAGTCTCGGATTTTCCAATTGGCAATCGATAATTGAAATCTCAGATTGTTTCTACATTTGATGCTTAAAATGAAAGCAGAATACTTCTGATTGGTTCTGACGTCATTTCCAAGAAATAGGCCATGCTGGGTGATTACGAAGCGAACCTCAACGTTAGCTTGTTTCCGGAACATATTCCGATAGCAATAGAGATTGCGCGTTTTAAATCAGTTGATAGTGAAATGCCTGTACAATGTATATAACATGAACATACCATTCATCAAGTCAACAGAACTGATAAGATAGGCCCATTCATCTATAATAAATTAAATTTCTGAGACAAGGTTCTTCTAACGAAAGTTGTCAAACATCTAATCATGATACAGATCAATTAATATATGGAGGGGAAAATCCAGTAAATTGAGCACAATTTAGCAACTTAGGAATCAAAATATACTGGGAGTACCTCACATATATCTTATTTATATACGTAGGAGAATTCTCGATTTGGGTTATCAAGAAATATCATGGACATCATGGATGAATCGATCTAAGAATTAATTTTAATCATACTTTGCCAATTCAAGTGAGGTTTTAAAGTAATTCTTCACCGTTCAGTAGAACTTTTAATACAACCACAGCCTTTTGAAAATAAATAAAATTCCTTAAAATGACATGGATAATCAACAATGCACTTTGAAAAAATGTCTTATTTCCTGCCATTTTATATTTATATACTACTTACTTTTCTCCTTTATTTCTAACCCTCATGCACAACACCTATGGTTGGCCTTGGCTCTTTGATTGTAGGGGGGGGGGGGACAAAATACAGTGAAACTTCGTTAGCTCGAACTCTGAAAACTCGGATAATACGAAGTGAAAATTTGGTCCCAACAATAAAAATCCTACTTGAACTTGTACTAGTAAATCACGAAGTTCTCATTCGTCATGTGTTCTTAATAGTGTCGACAAGCCCAGAGAAAAAAGTTCTCATACCATTCGTCATGTGTTCTTAATAGTGTCGACAAGCCCAGAGACAAAAGTTCTCATACCATTCGTCATGTGTTCTTAATAGTGTCGACAAGCCCAGAGACAAAAACTTCTTTAGAACAGCATGTCTGTTTTCCTATGGATGTGTAGAAACACAGGTTTAGATATTGTCTAATAAATTGACAAAAAACTATTGAGTACTTCAAAAACTTCAGTGTACATTCAAAAGCTTCAGCTCATTTAAATTCACTCCGTCTGGGCCCAACAAATATGATAATATCAATCAACATTTGGCACCATACTTTAATGCTTTAACATTACAATCAGTCGAGTCTTTTCAATGCCGGTGTAACGTTGAAAATGGACCCCCGTGGAAAATGGAACCAGGATGCCGTGGAAAACGGAACAAAATATTAAATTTCTTTACATACCCGTTGAATAATGAACCACATAACAGTATTGGATCCCGGTACCAGTTTATATTGTCATTTTACATAGACGTTGCGATAAGATATGCTCACATGATACAATGTATAAACGATATTGAAGGACATTGGTAAAATGCTGAATTGACTGTTAGAACGAATTTCAGAAGGACGTATGACAGGGAGATTAGATGCTATAATGATGCAAATTATGATTTATTCAATAGTATATTAGACGAGACGGACTGGGTTGACTTTTTTGCGAATGCTAATTCTCCAGATGATATGTGTAATCTTTTTACGACTAGATACCTCGACATAGCCAGAGAATGTATACCGACCCGGACTGTGACGATCAGATCAAATGACAAACCTTGGTTTGACTCAACTTTACGTAAGGAAATTAGGAAAAGAAATAGACTGTTGAAATTATATAAATCAGACCGTTCAGACAGAAACTTATCTAACTTCCGGAAGCAACGTAATCATGTAAACAACCTGAAGAAACGAACAAAAGAACTTTTTTATGCTGATATAAATGGTATCTTAGATAGATATTCAAGTTCAAATCCTAGAAATTTTTGGAAAATTATTCGTAAATTAATAAAAACACCTCATGATTCGAACATTATCCCACCTATTAGAGATATACACGGTGACATTGAAATGTCTGATGATAATAAAGCTAATATTTTAAATGATTACTTTGTTTCAATTTCTACTATTGACGACAATAATTTTGATGTACCGACAGTTGAATTACGGACTGACTCCACTATTTCTGACATACAATTTGAAACGAGTGACATAACTGACATACTGAAATCATTGAATATAAATAAAGCTGTTGGGAATGATACAATCAGTCACAATATGTTAAAAAATACAGCAAATTCAGTAGCTTTACCATTGAGTATTATTTTAGAGCTTCTCTGGAAACTGGAGTTTTTCCTAAATTGTGGAAACATGCATTAGTTACACCTTTATTTAAATCTGGGGACAAACATATTTTTTTTTTCAAATTACAGGCCAATTTCACTACTCAGTACGGTTGGGAAAGTTTTTGAAAGGTTAATTGTTAAATATTTAAATAATTACTTGCTAGATAATTCATTAATATATAAGTTTCAGTCTGGTTTTCAACCTGGCCATTCGACAGTTCATCAACTTATTGAAATTTATCACACTTTATGTGAAAATCTAGAAAAAAGACATCCTACATGTTTAGTTTTCTGTGATATATCGAAAGCTTTTGATCGTGTGTGGCACAAGGGACTGGAGGTGAAACTAGCAAACTATGGTATAAGTGGCAAACTTTTAAATTGGCTTTTAAATTATATAAGTGAAAGGAAACAACAAGTTTGTGTGGGTGACTCTAAATCACGTGTTAAAACTACTAACGCTGGCGTTCCACAAGGTTCTGTACTTGGTCCCTTGTTATTTATTTTATACATTAATGACATTTCCGATAATCTACAAAGTCTTTCATGTTGTTTGCAGACGATACGTCATTATTATATTCAAATCCATCCCCTCAAAATGTTGAATCTGTAATCAACAACGATTTAGAGCACATTCAAAATTGGGCAAATAAATGGTTAGTAAAGTTTAATCCTTCCAAAACAGAGGCGCTGCTTATCCATAATTCTGAGCTAGATTATGTAATTGATATTAAATTTGATAATGTTAGTGTGAACTTCGTAGAAGATCATAGGCACTTGGGAGTTATATTGGACGGAAATTGTAAATGGACTAGTCATATTGATGATATTTGTAAAAAGGTATCGAAACAGATATATTAAATCGCCATACTTTATATAGAATATATACTTTGTATAGTATACCATTATTAGAATATTGTTGTGAGGTATGGGATGGGTGTAGTCTCGGTGACTCAGATAAACTAGAAAAACTTCAACTAGAAGCTGCACGTGTGATTACGGGATTACCATCTTACACTAGTATACAGTCATTATATTCTGAAAGTGGTTTAGAACATCTTGCTATTAGACGCTCTAGGCGAAAATTGCAGCTTTTTTTTATAAGATTAAATATAAATTATCTCTAAATTACCTAACATCACTTCTTCCACCTTTAGTATCAGAAAATTCTCAATATAACCTTAGAAATGCCAATAATTACTCGTTACCAAATTACCGTTTACATCTTACTAATTCATCTTTCTTTCCCTCTACTATCCAACTATGGAATCATTTAGATAACGAAATCCGACAAAGTGTTACGTACTCGGCCTTTAAACATTCTCTTCAAAATTTTACAGACACAAAAGTTCCCTTCTACTATCAAATTGGTGACAGAAAACATAACATTATGCATGCAAGATTAAGAAACAGATCTAGTACTCTAAACAACGATTTATTTCATGCAAATTTGATTAATTTTAAACACGGCCAATGTGGACACCCTGTTGAAGATGCATATCATTTCTTTTTTGAATGTAATAATTACTCTGTTCAGCGTTTGCAACTGTTTCGTGATCTAAATTATTTCATCCCACTAGACCTGCAACTTCTGCTATTCGGAAAAAATGAACTTTCTCATCAGGAAAATGTAACTACAGTGCAACTTCCGAAAACCGAACCTTCTAAAAACCGAACACCTCTGAATACCGAACGAATTGACATTGTACGAAATTGGTCCTTCTTTATTATAGTATTAAAAAACTTCCAAATACCGATCCCTCTGAATTCCGAACACCGGACCGATTTTGCGTCCGGTTCCTGTTAAAATATACCAAAAATTACTTCTGAAAACCGGCCTTACCTGAGCGATTATGACACGAGGTCAGGCCAGTCAACCGTTAAACAACAACTGTGACGGGTATTGAGTGAAGCCTTATTGTCTCGGGACCTACGTAGGTGATTTGTACAGGTATCCAATATATATCCCAAGGGGGCATTATGACGGATGGCCCAGTGTATAATCAACACGATAATTATGAAACAATGTCACACTTCATTGAAGCGCGTCAGTTCGTTTATCTTCTCAATGCAAGTAGAGCTAGAAGCCTGAGTTTCGCATTTAATTTAAATGAGGCCCAAAGGGGGTTGTTTTCGTAAAAGAAGCCACTGATGTTTTTTTAGACAACAGCGATGTCGGAAATACGACCAGTATCAACTGATCAATTGTAATTGATATTGAAACAAAACATCTTCACACCCTTTAATATTAGTCGATATGTAAAATATTCCGTATTGGACTATCGGCCCCATCCACATGACGGAAGCTTCACCGGATGTAACAAAATGTAGGTCGATCGTAAAGTGTAGTTGTACATGTGAAAAAACTGTTTAAAACTATAGTTAAAGTCATTTGCCTCTCTTATATATTCTGCAATATATACATGTACATTGATTAACTTTCATAATATGCATATTATTCAGACAAACCAAATATTGTCTACGTGTGTACGTGCCGGTTTGTAATCGGGTGCATTCTAATAAAAAATCGTCCGACCAATTATATCCGGAATTCGACCGGTCATTTTTCGATCAACTTCTCCAAACCGAACCCTCTGTAAACCGAACAAATAGTCATGTCCCATGCATGTTCGGTTTATAGAGGTTCCACTGTATATGCCAATCAACCCAACTATTTATTAAAAATACAAATAGATTTTTAAAATATCTTTATTAGAAATTAATGTACATTGTATTTTTGTCTTTGCGGACTCGGGTGACATTCGGGTGTGTGTGAAATGTTAATCATACATATACAATACACAATCATACAATCATAATGTGAATAGGATTCGGAAACCGTATAGGTAGCACACTACAGTAGGACAGCCTGGCCATGGGCAATTTTTTTGTTAAGCAAATAACTCGTGTATTATGATATGCATAAAAAATGAAAAAATAAATGTACACTATAATTGGTATATTCAGTATGAAGAAGTACATACAGGCTTCACATTTGTTAAAACAAAAATTAATAAATTGGTTCCGGATTTTAAATTTCCGGATTTTCCGCAAGTGTGTTTACACAGGAAATTTAGTTTTGCCTACAGCGAAAAATGGATGCCCACAGTAAAGGTGAGATAGCGGAAAAACTTAATTTACAACATATGTCAAAACAAGATTAATTCTGTCTTTGGGATAGAGATATTTAATTTTAAATAGGTTTCAGAAAAAAAATTGTGTAGAGAATTGTGGTATTTTGGGTCAAATATCATAATATTTTGCAATTTTTGAGCATTTTGTAAGCTGTTACCATGGTATTCACAGCTCTAAAAATCAAAGAAAATATCAGTTAACTTATCCTTCAGAGCTGTATTAAAATTGCAAATGTTGTACAGATTACAAATATATATACTTTATTAGAGTTTATATGTAGGGTTAACTGGCAATGTTTACATATCTAAGACATGTGTCATATTTTTCAAAATAGGGCATTTTTACTGTACACTGCTACCATAAGACTTATATTAATCCGTTTCCTTTTATGACACATTGAGTAAACGGCAGCAAGTGGGAGAATACGTAAGTGAGCAATGTAATACTTGAATAAATGAAAAATGGGGAAATTCGGAAAGAGGAGAGATGAAAAGACCAGAAGAAAAAGATCAGAGAGGAATTTTATGCCATGACATGAGATATACAACCTGCTGTAACAGCTGTGCAACAATAAAGAATAAAAAAATAAAAACAATCATTCCAATCTTTTAGAAATAATTATAAATTCTTGAACACTGGAAAAAATCAGAAGATTTTCATCATACGTGAGTTCGTTATCACCGAAGAGTAGTATTTCAGTTGATAAGGGATAGTTTAGAGCACTAAAACAACGTAAGCGAAACTGCGCGAAAAGTGGACAACGTAATAAGAAATGTTCGTTGGTCTCATCTTCATGATTACACATGCATAGAGGACTATCTATAAGATTTTTATGAAATAGATAAAATTTTAGTGGACTGCACTCCATCCTTAATCTTGCATGGTGAATCTGACCCAGTCTATTACCGCTAAGGAAGTAATATGGAACTTTGTGGCGTGGTTTATTCAAATGACTTTTCAATTTAGTTATGGACGGATCACTTTTGATTGCATCTGGCAAGGAATTCCACAAAGGGATTACAGATGGCAGGAAGGATTTCATGTAAAGACTTGTGCGACAAGGAGGAGGGCGAAAGTTATTTCCAACACGAGTATTGTGATCATGGATGCTATTATTACGTCGAGGAAGAATTTCTTGTAGATACTGAGGAAGGAGACCGTGAACCATTTTATGGAAATGAATTATTTTGTGGTGTTTACGTCTTTGCTCTAAGGGAAGCCAGCCTGTTTCAAGATAAAGTTTTACTCTACTTGTGAGTTTAGTTCCGCCAGTAACTATACGCGCTGCCTCTAATTGGAGATTTTCTAGCATGTCAGACTGAGTTTTTGTAAGGTTATCCCAAACAATGTTCCCATATTCAAAAATAGGTCGGATAAGAGTAAAATACAGAGTTTGAAGGGAAGTACGATCTAAAGTGAATTTGAATCTGCGTAAAATATTCAATTTTTGTGAAACCTTGGATATGATCAAGTTGATATGATCAGTCCAACCGCCATTGTTGGACATAGTCAAACCGAGATGCCTATGTGAACTTACCTCAGAAAGCAAAATATTGTTCATATGTAGAGGAGTATGAATTGGGGAATTAGTCTTTTTGGATATTAATAAGGTTTCTGTTTTAGTAGGATTGAAGTTAACCAACCAATTCACTGACCATTCATGAATTTTACGAAGATCGAAATTCAAATCGACTGCACTTATCCTAGGTGAGTCGATAATGACATACAAAGAGGTGTCATCTGCGAATAATTTTATGTTAGCTCGTATGTCTTTCACAATGTCATTTATAAATAAAAGAAACAAAAGGGGGCCCAGTATCGAGCCTTGGGGAACCCCGGCCTTAATTTCAGACCAATTAGAAAATTTTCCGTTGATAACAACTCTTTGTTTACGATTGTAGAGATAATTTTCGAACCATTTTAGAAGTGAACCCCGAATTCCAAAACCTGAAAGCTTACTTAGTAGTCCCTTATGCCAGACGCGATCAAAAGCTTTGCTAATATCACAAAAGACCATTCGTATTTCTTTACCATGGTCTAAAGCAGAGTAAATATCATGAGTTATAGCAAGAAGTTGATTAACGGGTGAGTCGCGAGTCGCCGTGTCTAAATCCAGATTGGTGAGGAGAAAGTAGCGAGTGGGCATGCAAAAAGTTGTGAACATATTTAAAAATGCATCGTTCCATTAATTTTCCAACAATAGATAATAAGGATATCGGTCTATAGTTTGATAAGATAGACTTATTTTCTTTTTTATGTACAGGGGTTACATTAGCAGATTTCCATTCTGTTGGGAAAATACCAGATGTTAGAGATAGGTTAAACAGTGTGCTTAGGGGCTTACATATAATATCAACAGATTCTTTAAGCAATCGAGGATTCACAAGGTCGGGGCCAATGGCTTTAGAACAGTCTAGATTTAGTATAGCGTCTTTTACATCAGTAGCAGTGATATGTATATTAGAAAGAGTGTGGTTACATTCGTAATTAATGTTTGGAAGTTCAGCGTTTGAGTCATCAATAGTTGACTGGGCACAGAAAAAATCGTTGAACAAGGAAGCTTTTTCGAAATCATCTGAAACTACAGTGTCATTGTGAAGAAGTGGTGGTATCGGGGATTTTCTATAATTTGGCAATAATGAGTATACAGTTTTCCACCACTTCCTCACATTGAGATTAGATGGTTTCTTGAGTGTACCACAGAGATTGTTAATGTATGCGGTTTTTGCATGTTTAATAGTGTTAATGCATTTATTACGAATGAGACGGAATTTAGCCCAATGATCATTGATAAGTGTACGTTTGGCTCTTTTGTGTGCACGTTTCCGTTTTCTAATTAGTCTTCGAATTTCATTAGACATCCACGGAGGCTCGTTAGATTTGACAGTAATATTTTTATTGGGGATACAAGTTTTTGCGATGTCAAGCAATGTGTCTGTAAAATTCTTAACCGAAACATTTATATCGTTAACATTAAGCAATGCGTTCCAATTAATATGTTTCAGTTTATCTTTAAATACATTGTAATCACCGTGATCAAAGAGCCAAACGTTACGCTTAAAAGTGTGCTTCGCCGGCTTCGTTACGTTAAAAGTACCGTAAGTAGGACAATGATATCTGACAGGTTGGTCAAGAAAACTTTCTCCAACTATGCATTTATCAATAACATTGATATCACTGGCACAAACTATATCTAACAGTGAAGACGAGGCTTCAGTATAAAATGTTGCGGATTCTACTAGTTGTGACAAGTTAAATAAAATAAGCATATCACGTAAGTGAGAAGACTGGTTTTCAACTAGTAAGTTAGCATTAAAATCGCCCGTAATTACAATATTAGATAAACCTGTGTTAAAAGCATATTCAATAGACTGAGAGATATAGGTCCAAGTGATAACAGGAGAATTTGGAGGTCTGTAGAAAGTGCCATATAAAAATTTCTCTGAACCAAGAACTATTTCTATCCATATACATTCTATAGTTCGCAGCTCTAGGTCATGCCTTCTTTTCGCAGATATATAATCTTTAACATACAATGTATACAGATATACCACCACCAATACGATCGGGCCTACAATAACAGAATGGGTCAGAATAACCAGGCATGCTAAATTCCGGGGAAATATCATTTTCATTTAACCATGTCTCGGTGAAGGATAATATAGTAAATTTGTTTAGTTCAGTATACAATACATCAAGCTTTTGTTTGAGACTTTGAACATTAAGATGGACAAATGAATAGTTACAGTCAGAAACAGACAGATCACTAATATTTGAAATCAAGGATGAATCTGATGAACTAATGGAAGAAGGACCAGGATTTGATTCAATGTCACCAGATAATGATAAGAGCCAGTGAATCAGAACAAAATATATAGAAATAACACTCAGAACGTCTACTGAACAATAGAAAATGTGATAAGATGATTTATAATTGCAACATTTATAAAGTGAAGATGTGCAAAGACTGACATAAGATAATAGCAGGTATATAAATAGTAGTAATAGCCTTACACATAGTATGTCAAGGACGGTCACAAAAATCGCATAGTTTGCAGACTGTACACAGTTGTTAAAGACACCAGTTCGAGCACGATATATCGCTAAACTAATAGGCATTATGTTATGCCAAAACAAACAATGAATAAATAAGGACGATGTGCAGGAACTGGTACATCAGCACGAGGTAAAGTCAATGGCATAGTAAACAACAGAGTAGAGAGCTGGGAAAAGAAAAAGAACAGAAAATAAAACAGAAACAATGATTGAAAGAAGAACATCAGAGTGATATGGAATCAGAGCAGACCATAATATGTTATAGCATTGAAGAAAATTAGATTGATGCACAATTATTATATTAGTTAGATTCGTACAAAAATAGTTCTCAATACAAGTGTAGTACATGCACGCACGCAAACACATGCACACACACTCACTCTCTCTCACACTCACACTCACACACACACACGCACACACACCTACACACACACACTCACACACATAAATATATAGTGACAAATAGTTAACATATTTAGTATTAACTTATTTGCGGAAGCCTGACTATAATTGGTTAAGATCCAAGCAAATGTCCTTTAATCCTACTAAAACTGAGGCCCTGGTTATCTCAAATAGGCAACTTCCATTTATCCCATCTTTAACATTCAACAATACCCCAATTCAAATCACTAACCAACATAAACACTTAGGTGTCGTTTTTTCTAATGATTGTAAATGGAATATCCATGTTGAATATATGGTTAAAAAAGTTAATAAATATATAGCCACACTTCGTAAATTAAAACTTATCCTAAATAGGAATACATTAGAAAAAATGTATCTTACTTATATTCGACCTCTACTCGAATATGCCTGCGAAGTATGGGACAACTGTGGTACAACAAATTTATTGCTATTGGAAAAAATAAATTTAGAAGCTGCGAGAATAGTTACAGGGCTGCCCATATTCACAAAAAAAGATTTCTTATATCAAGAAACCGGCTGGTTACCCCTTGCGAAGAGAAGGGATGCTCGGAAACTGTCTTTATTCTATTCTATAGTTAATAATTTGTCACCTACTTTTCTCGTCGACTTATTGCCAATGTATATTGGAAATATAATTCCATACAATTTGCGAAATGCACATCTTTTGAGAGAACAACACTTTCGTTTACAACTTTCAAACAATTCTTTCTTTCCCTCTACGTCAAAACTCTGGAACGACTTGAATATCACTATTAGAAACTCGCCTTCTCTAAGTTCTTTTAAGTCAAATGTAAAGAAATCTATGACAGCAAACAATATATTATATAGTAAGCATTTTATAAACTATGGACCTAGGAATTTAAATATTATCCACAGTCGACTGAGAAATCGAGCTAGCACACTAAACTATGATCTTTTTAGAGCTAATCTCGTAGATTCACCCGAGTGTCAATGTGGGCATCCCTGTGAAGATTGCTATCATTTTTTCCTTATCTGTCCTTTGTATGCCAATTTAAGAAGAACACTTATTACTGAAATATCATGGTACGGTCCTGCCAACATCGATGTTCTTTGTAAAGGTGATCCTAATATTTCACCAAATGACAATGTAAAAATCGCCAAAGCTGTGCAAAACTTCCTGAGAAGGTCGGGTAGATTCGACTAGCTGCCGTTTCTTACTCCCCCTCCCTTTTTCCTCTCCTTTTCTTAATCTTATTAGTTCATAAACTTGCTTCAAAAGTGTCCTATCTATCCGTACTTTATATATAGTGTAAGGACAACAATGGATCAATTGAATCCATCTAAAAATGTAGGTTGTATTTCTGGTCCTTCCGGATCCAAACGGCACTTGAGAAACGTAGTTAACTGGAAGAGCGGACGGAACCAGGAGAAAGCCACTTACGCACGGGATGTGATGAACATTTGAAACAGCTGAAAGATTGGAAAGTGAATAGTGTAACAAGTGTCGTCTGTGTCGGGAAGGATCGGAAACACAATCTCAGTTCATTAATTTTACTTGTTGCAAGCTATACAAAACTATTGTCACCCCCCCCCCCCCCCCCCCCCCTCTCTCTCTCCTCCTGCCTGTCTCTCATTCTCTCTCTCTTTTTCCATCCCTAATAAAATATAACCTTTTTTTTTATTTTTTAAGAAAGACAATTCATAAATCATCTTTTGTTTATCATATTGTTGAATATTTGTACATATCATCATGTGACCACTGTATATTATCATATGTCATTTATGCGGGAAAGGTCATCAATAAGTTGGCAAAACTTACCGACCAATCCCTTTGTCATTTTATGTCAATAAAATATGTTTAAACTAAGCAAACGATGAAAATGTCAAGTAAGATAAATCAGTCAAAAAATATGCTCAGGGGACCATGACTTCTCCAAAAGAACATTTGACCAAAGACGAGTATGTGGTTCATAGAGGGAATGAAGACATGGAAGAACTAAACACGGAGATATGACTTTACGAGAATATTAATACCAACCATGATTACAAACCATATGTACAACCAACACACATCAATCAGTAAAGGATGGAATATGTCATGCATTAATTGGTCAGGGTACATGTAAGAGAGGTCATATCGTTTTGTCCAGTCAGGTAGATCATACATTGTTATTTCAGCATTTTCAACATTTGGTAACGCGAAGAAGAAAAAATAATAATCTAAAAATGAGAGAGGAAAAATAGAAAAGAAATGTTAGATAAGATGATTAGTTCATTGATGGATTTAATAGGTCCTACTACATTTTAGATCAGATAAATCTTTAGATTACTGAATTTACTACTATTTACAGATCAATCTTTGATGGATCAAAATGCTATATGTTATTAGAGCATCAATAGATAAGTTGTATTACACATTGATGAATCACATGTAACATACATTATTGAACCGTATGCTTCAGTTCATTTCACATGAAAAATTGTACATAGTCAGAACGGATGGTTCAAACATACTTACATGTAGGTCAGATAAATATTCAAAAAGCTCGTACATTTCGATAAGATAATATATTTCTAATCAAATTAAATCAACTATATCAGATACTTATTGATCAATTGGACCAACATAACTTATGTTATGATAAATAAATATATCATACTATATAGAATCAAAATGGATCATTCAATAATAGATCATTGTCAGTATCGTTAGCCGGATATATATAGGTGTATCATACATTCATTGAGAGATCAAATGTACCACACATTGGTGGATTAAAATAATAAAACATTATGAATCACTGGTAAGTAGTTGAGCATTATTAAACCAAGATAGCTACTACAAAAAAAAAGTTGAATAAAATAGTTCATCCATTGTTGGATAAATAAAGCACATTACATACAATACATTTTAAGATCATATCATATCTCACATTGTTTGTATACATTATTCAATCAAGTGTTTAACACGTTTTGAATAAGATATATAAGCCAATGTTGGCGTCAACATGAACTATTACATGTAATATCAACTTGATCATACATTGGTGAATATAAATAGACATACATTGTTTGATCAAAGAGATCAAGTATATCATACATTTTAGATCAAAATATCTCTGAAATGTTATAAATGAAGGACTAGAAAAGAAAAGGAGGAAGACACCACTGGCATGGATTATCATAGACATTAGACAAGTTTGAACGAAAGGAAAGTCGAATTGTGTACCAAAGTGATTGTTGCCCGAGTCCGCTTAGTTCTACCACAAAACTATTTGTCTTTATTAAGTATTTAGATATACATGTATATCCCATATATATAAGATTATTTGTATCAATATCTTATAAAATCTCTTTCCGTCTCTCTCTCTTCTTTCCCCCCTCCAACTCCCCCTCTCTTCCCCTTTCTCTCCGTCACTCTCTCCGTCTCCCTCCCCTTCTGTCTCTCTCTCTTTCTCTCTATTTCTTATAAAACTAGATTGTAAATATGTAAATAAAACTGCCATCATGTGAATTTTCTCTCAATATAAAATTGTATCGGGAGAGGGCTTAATATAAGTTGGAAAACTTGTGCCCAATCCCTTTGTAACAAATTGTAAATTACAAATAAAATATGTTTAAATCAAAAATGGTAAAATAAAATTCCCTGTGACCTTAGGTGACCTTTGATATCACATTAGGCTGTTATGAGAAGTGTATATAAAATGTATATAATACTTATGTACACTGATTAACACTTTATTTCGTGTCATCTGGTGACCCAGATAATGAACATTAGCATCACTTTACATAAGATGTCCCTGTACATGTATACGATTTATCGACATTGATTGATAATTTGACCCGTGACCTTTATTGAACCAGATAATGACCTTTCGTATAACTTTACACTGTTTTAAAATATGGATATAAAATGTATACGATATTGATCGACATTGATTAATAATTTGACCTGTGACCTTTGGTGACTCATATAATGACCTTTGCTATAACACGTCATTGTTATAAGATATTCAAATGAATTATATAGAATAGGCCTAGGCTCTCCGAGTATATTGTCTCTGGTACGAATTTATGTTTTTTGTATTTTGTTTGTTTTTTTTGTTTTTGTCTGATGTTGTCAATGTTATGTAAAATTTGTATATTATGTATGTATATGATACTGATGAGTCGGAAGATTCAAAGTCAATAAAGAACTTGAACTTGATAAACAATTTGACCTTTGACCTTTGGTGACCAATATAATGACCTTTGGTAAAACAATTCAGTTCAGTTATTCAATTCAGTAAATTCTTTCTTTTTTCCCCCAGCCAAAATGGGGCAACACAGAATACAATACAAACACATAAAAATAGATCAGTCTAGAGGAGTGACCAACAGACAGGTAACTGACATGAGATTACATATACATGCACATATGGTATACATCTTTTAATTACATGTATGATACCCGATATATATATACACGGTGTGTGACCACTAAATTTTGTCAGTGCTTCAAAAATATCGTTACAAGACCCTGAACAGGAACTAATGCATGATGAAACAAATCGCCTTACGCCATAACCGTCAGGTGGAAGAATTCGATGTGATACGCGTGTAACACTGACGAGTCCTTTGTAGTCGACTCTGATGGGTAGGATGTTGCGATTCGTTAGTGGGCTGGTTTCTGCAATTTCACGTGACGTGATTTATGAAACTGCCAAACGACCAAAGAATCGGGATACAAGTCTCTGGTGTAAATAACAGAAATTTTAAAAGTGTTTTTTAACTTTTGGGTAAAACTGTCAAATTCATGCGAATTGGTCCTCTATGGCAGAGACGTAGATATACAAGTCTCTGTTTATGATAATAAGACAAAATCCATTTAAATGCCAAATCATTTCAAACTCGGACCATTGATTGACAATGGTTATGCGGGTGGTTCATCAATAAATTTCGCGGGTAAACCCCGCCTACTCGAAAACACCGATATCGTACGCCAATCGGATGTTTGTATTCAAACTGGCAATGTACACTGATTGGTCAACCAATCAGAAACGTTTTGCCTGCTGAGAGTCGCCGAACTGTGTGGGTCATCAAAGGGATCCAAAGTATTTACCGTTAGTTCTTTTGAATAATACGCGATATTCCTGTATGTTCGTCTTTGTGGTTGTCCAGCAGCCGATATTCCTGTATGTTCGTCTTTGTGGTTGTCCAGCAGCGTTGAATCCATTGTTGCCTCCAATACTTTTTTCGGGAGGTAGTTCCGGATGTGGACATATGGTGGAGCGATGTAATCCGCTGTTTTCTTTATTATGCCTGTATCTTCAACTGAACTACCGGCCGAAAGTATATATGTAAATGTTCTGCTTCGAAATATGAGGTTCCTCTCGGAGTTGAGCATACCGCAACCAAGTTTATTTTGCTTTGTTGTTGGTGTCTTTGCCAATTGTGAATAGATAAATATATTTGTTTTTAATTTTGTTGCTAAAGCAAGAATTTCTATTTCAGTTCCCCATGTGTCTTGTTCCTCGATATTTGTGTTCTGTATGTATGTTTTGATTGCCGTAGATGCTATGTTGTTGAATATTTCTTCATTGTCTGCCATATATTTAATGATGTAGTTTCTAACTAGGACGTGGTAGAAATGGACCCAACGACATACTGACCAATTTTCCATATTATTAGTTTAAAATGACACCGGTTCCATAGTCAACGTTGAAAATGGATCCCATGAAATACTGACCCATATCCATATTGTTAGTTAAAAATGACCCCGGTTGCATATTCAACGTTGAAAATGGACCCACGGCATACTGACCCATTTCCATATTATCAGTTAAAAATGACCCCGGTTCCATATTCAACGTTGAAAATGGACCCTATAACATATTGACCCTTTTCCATATTGGATTTTCAAAATGACATAATTTCCATATTCAAACGTTACAGTGGGTCTCGCTTGATGAATAAATTACCGAAAACATAATTGGACAAATCCATGTCGATCAATATCGTATACATGTTTTATGAATAGCTTATAATAGTTAATATTTATACAAAATGTCATTATATGTGTCACCAAAGGTCAAAGGTCAATGTCGATCAATATCGTATACACTAGAATATGCATATCATCTAACAGTTTGAAGTTTATACAAAAGGTCATTAAAATGGACACCAAAGGTCACAAGTCAGATTCTTAATCAATATGGACCAATGTTGTAAACATGTCATATGCATATCTTATATAGTTAAAAGTTACACCGAACTTTCTCAAATGGTGATAACTAGAACAGTTGGCGGACGAATAGTGGGCTAAAGATTTATACCGCAGAACTTTCTCGAGGGATTGACAGACGATCAGCCCACCATCGTGATCTAACATCTTAGATAGTGGACTAAATCTAAAAAAAGTCGCATAGACGGATGTTGGTTATACCATACCAGAGCTCCACCCCTTTAGTTATTCCTCGGTTTCTGAGTACCTCATTGGTCGACATGCATTATCCAATGAAATTGCTGATTTGCCTGTTAGTGTCAAATGTTGCTGTCACCATACAGGTACTCTAAAACCGCGGGAAAACTGAGAGAGGCCGGAAATAATCAATCAAGACTTAAACAATGTTCAACTTTTAATCAAAGAAAAGGGTCATCAATCAAGTGTACAGAAAGTAACTGTTCATTATCAATAATTCCACAATTTTCAATTATTCATTCGAAATTGAAGATCAAAGTTAGCGTCTACATTAACCTACAAATTTGAATTCAAAATGTTCATTTGGCAGAAAAATGAAACGATACCTGGCAGCAGAGACATATATAGCGATGTTTCTTATGTCTCTGCTGGCAGTTATTGAAAACCTGTCCCTGACGATGAATGTTGGAAATATCCGCTAACGGCGTTGGTACGAGTTTGTTTGTAGAAGAACTGGGCATTTTTTCCGTAGATGGATTGCCTACCGTTTCTATTTTAAAGTTTGATTTTGGGGGGTCAAGCATCTTACTGACCTGTACCGCTTGTGCTTGACAGGGCTTTTTGTATGCTCTTACTGCGGTGACCGGTCCGAGACATGATAAGCTGCTTATCAACTCCCTGTTGAAATAATGGTGTTGCGCACGTGCGCTTCCCAGAGTGATTCCTAAACTGACCACTTAGTCCAGCCGCAGAACAACACGACTTAATTAGAACTGAAAGTTTGTTGACACCTACAGGTTGAGAAGAAAACCGTTGTCCTGGGCCGTCAAGGGGTCGTCGGTAAAATGGGCCTGTTGGATCAGTGTTAATTTTTTCAAGATACACTTTATAAATATCGTACAATGACCTCTCCTCCCCAGAAACGGAATAGTGTTTGATTGATTTCGCTTCCAGTTTACGATGTTTTAACCCACCTTGAATGTTTTTGCTAGTTCTCCCATCAAACTGAATAAACGTACCCGTGTTATCAGAGCCACACACGAATTGATCACACTGCAAGCCCCTGTGTTCATCCATGGCGCGAAGTCCGAAGAGTTTACAATTATAGAAAAACACAGTGTTCAAAAGAGAATGTGATGAATTAGGTCCAAACTGTCCTGTTTCCCACAGCTTGTTTTCGTCGTCCTGGTCGATTGGATCAGATCGTTTCTTTTTTGTGCCGATTCCCCGTGTTATTGACATCATCAGGATCGTCTTCCGTAATGGCAGAGAGAAAATACTTATCAAATGTTCCCAAATCGTCTTGTATAACGTCTTTAAGAACGTCGTCAGGATCTACATCGTGTTGATAATTATCCATTAATTGGGACAAGTGGATGTCGTCCAAGTCATCAAACGGCTCTCCGGACAAATTTGGCGAAGAGTTTTTTTTTTTACATAATCTGACATCTTGACCTCGTGTAGTTTTCGCGCGAACTGATTAAATCTATTTTTTTTTCACACGGGAAATCACGTGACACTTTATGCGACAAAAAAGTTATATCATTGGTTCTCGCGGATATGTCCGTCATCACACTCGAGGGGCGGGGCTCAACCCTCGTGCGCTTCGCGTACTCGGGTTGAACCCGCCCCTCTCGTGTGATAACTGACATAACCGCTCGAGCCAATGATATAACCATTACTTATACCACAGAACTTTCTCGAGGGATTAACAGATGATCGGCCCACCATCGTGATCTAACATCTTAGATAGTGGGCTAAAGGTTTATACCACAAAACTTTTTGAAATGATGACAAGGACAGTTGACAAGACGATCGGCCCACCATCATAATCTACCATCTGGGCCCAGTTGTTCAAAAGGTGATCAGGCTAACGACAAAAACCTGATCAATGAATTAGAAGTAATTGTAACTGGACAAAAAAAAATGGTGAAACTTCAGCACACATCATTTTCTTCATACCTGTTGATTTTGAGGAATGTATACATATGGGTTTTGAGGTGAAGGGGAAATGAGACGGTCACTAATCAAGTGATTGAGCTACATATGTAATTAAGCTAATCACCTTATGAACAACTGGACCTGATGATAATGTCTAGAGTTAATACTGAAAAACTTTCTCAAATGATGATAACAAAGACAGCCGACAGAAAATTACATCACTATTTAACTTTTACGATTATTTTATAAAGTAAGAAATTGTCATGTTTCCCTACAATAAACATCTCTAATGCTGAAGGAAATTTTAAAAGGGTTGAAGTAATATTGATGGAATGCATAAGTATCTCGGTGTCAAGAAGAGAAAAAACAACAGCTTTGTATTTTTCCATTTATTTGGCGAGTACATGCAATAAACCGTTTTAAGTGTTACAGAAATCATTTATGGACAAATCTAAACAAATTAGTGACAGTCCTCAGTGGATTCAAACCCATAATTACAGAGACAAGGTCACCCATCATGTTAAGCTAAAGTATAAACGATATTGCTCATCTAGTTCTGGACAACATCCAGTCATCAACCAGAATGATAAAATAAATTATAGGATTCAGTCACAATATCTAGTCCGGACAGGCATATCCGTGGGTGATGATTTGGGAGTTTTTAAATATTATTTGTGTTTACATAAAAAGTACATGAAATTCAAAACTCACAAGAGGATGTATATAGATATTGGAAAGAATAGTAATAGATATTAAGTGAAGAAGGATATGAAAATATTGAGAAATTGGAAGGAAAAGCAATAGATAAGTGAAGAAGGATATGAAAATATTGAGAAATTGGAAGGAAAAGTGAATGGAGAGAAGAGGGGATATTGACATTGTTTTAGTAGTTATAGACAGTAATATTTTATCAAACAAATTGTGAAACCAAACAAGGTGAGATAAGACTAGTCGCTTAACTTGCTGAAGTTTACACTGTATCAAAACATGTTACATGGATCACACATATATACTGTTACAATTTGTAACATGAAAATAAAACCTCACAAAAATGAAAAATTACAGTATATTTTCAAAGTCAAACATTATCTGCACATAGCTACCAGAATAAAAATCATAAAAAGACAACACAGTTAAAAATAATTCACATAGACAATTGTTCTTTTTTGAACAATGGTTCAAAGTTTAAACAATGAAATCCACAATGGAATATTAAATACATAATTATGCCATATAGAGAAATACTAAGAGGTCAAGCTACAACCAACTCTCATAATGTTAACTTATCCTCAATACACAAAAGTACATAGATCCTAAGTACTAAAATACCATAAGATTATTAAGGTCATTGTTTTCAAGGAATTTTGTCAATATTCACATTTCAACCAATCAGAGGTGAGGAAACGGTGGCCATTTTCTTGAAACAAAAAAACAAAGTTACCCCCGGTACTTATTTGAAACGGTCCCATGAACAAAATCTGAAATTTAGATTTCGACTAATCAGATGCCAGGAAATGTCAACCATTTTGTTCAAACAGGAAAATGAAGTTACTTTGTTTAGGGGTACATACTTATGACAGAAATTTCTCGAAAAGCTTTCCAATTGTGTTTT
The DNA here is from genome assembly GCF_902652985.1 of Pecten maximus. Lineage (NCBI taxonomy): Eukaryota > Metazoa > Mollusca > Bivalvia > Pectinida > Pectinidae > Pecten > Pecten maximus. The sequence goes on along the minus strand of NC_047032.1, from coordinate 1,531,196 downwards.
TCTCCGATACAGGTGGTAATTACAAAAGACGGCCTTCTTGACATGAAAAATAGCTGTTCCACCATTAAGCTTTCTCCCTTTAAAATTTTTTCATGGTTAACAAATTTCGTTTCTGCTTGGCCTCGGACAATGGAAAATTCACGAGGAAAGGATGATTATCAACATTAGAATTTTCATTTCTCAATTATTTTTTCAAGATATGGATGAACAGAAACAAACATGTATCATTTATCACATTTATCCTGCAATAAGTCCAGGCCTGGTACCGTTTTTATCCACAATAAGCACTTTCTTTATTTCTGCAGAATCATCAATTTAAAATAGTAAGCTAAAAATGGTTCATAAATACCCGTAAGCACTTCCCAAACTTTAGTTCAAGTTTTATAGCAGCAGAAGTGGTTAAATATCGATGTAAGCCATCATATATATTGCAGTAACCAGTAAATTTACCAACAAATGTCATGTCATTTTCCTGTAATAAGCCTTCGAGTCAAGAGGTGGTGTGTTTGTCCCATGGGCTTATTCCAGTGTGGAATAAAATGGTGTCAAAATACCATTATGGTAAAATGAACCCCCCTGGTGAAGTGAAGCCACCCTAAGATTTTTTCAATTGATATTTCTTCACTTAATTTTTCATCAGATTACTGAATTATTCCTCCATACATGATAAAAAAATCCACTTCACAATGATACAGTTTTATGAATCTGACATCCATTGTCCCAAGTGCTGTTTATCAATGTTGTGTTATTTTCATTCTTCATCAATATTATTTTCACCTGTACTAAATTGTTCGACGATATATTCCAGACGATGAATTATACAGTGTTTACACTACCAAACTGTATTGGTTTGATGTTTCTGATCCCTCTAAAGAGGAACCGTCATCGCCTTTCCTTCAATTTCCATGAATGTCATGTCGTATTTGAAGTTGATCTGGAAAAAGGAAAAAAATAGATGACACATTTGAATCTTATCTTGACACTGGCCTCCACTGAAAAATGCTGAAAATCCCACACATTGAAGGAGAGATGATGTTGTACAGGGATTTTTCTACTGATGTGTGTTGTACTGATCATGGCGATCTTGTGAACAGGCCCTTAATGTAGCAGTGTCATTATTTAATGACATTGGTATATTGATAGATATTATTTTAAAGGTGCTTATTTTTAAAAACTTATACTTCAATAGAGCAGAGTATGTTTGCTCTAATGTGTTTTTTTTATATCTCTATATATACATGTACACGTTGTATATAGCACCTGTAAACCTGTTTATCAAGGTTCAAGGGTTATTCTATTTTTACGTAAGATTGACCATGGGTCAGTGCGCACCTGCGCTTTTGGGAGCTTCGTCACTCCCGTACAAGTCTTCAATAGTGATGGACATGTATACGTAGGCTTCCGGGATGTACAGGGAGCTTTGTCACTCCCGTACAAGTCTTCAATAGTGATGGACATGTATACGTAGGCTTCCGGGATGTACAGAGTGCTCCTAGTGTAATAAGAAATCCTAAATTTGTAATATTGCATTGTAGACGGTTTGCCAGGTACGGTTTGTCTCCCTAGAGTAAGACCCTCTTCGTTTATGAAGAGGGTTTTTACACCCGCCATTAATAAAAATAGTTAACGTGGATCTTGCGTTGGAGTTGTCACTGCAATTAGACCCTAGAAATAGACTGCTACATTAGGGCCTGTATCATTCACCTGGATATAGAAATAGACTGCTACATTAGGGCCTGTATCATTCACCTGGATATATCAGTAAGCATGGCAAAGTATTCTCATTCAAGTTATATAACAAATAATTCCCTAGTTTTTTAACAATAGTTCAAACCAAATATGGGTAAAATTTTATCATTTCTTTAAGAAGAAGGGTTTCAAAGTGTTTCCAAATTGCTATATTTCCCGATTGGGCCATTCTCGCCAGCCTCAGGGAGCCACAAACCTCATTTATACTCTCCTTCAGACAATAATACTCCTGACAAAATTTCATCAAATTCAGGGCTGAGTATATACATGTATCTTGAATCTACACCTTTAAAGTAAAGCATTAAAAATAGCCTACTGACTTTGAAGGAAGTAAAACATCAGGTTTTATTATTTTCGACCTAAATTACAGTAAAACTCGAATACAACGAACTCGGTTAGGACGAATTTTCACGTATAACGAAATAGAAATTAATCCCCGACTGTAGCACTATATAATATTAGTAATGTAACCACTTGTACAACGAAATTTATATAACGAATTTTTGTTCATAACAAACTAATTCTTGGGTCCCTTCATCTCTCTGTCTTAGTAAATAAGCACTCACATAACGAATCGCCAATCACCTGTGACTTACCTGTACAGGGTTTGTTTACAAGAGCCGTTGAAGGTCACGGCCAGCTTGCTGGGGCTCCCCAAGGGGATTTATTTGTGTGTTTACATGTAAGCTCACATACGCAGGTACACGTTTTACATGTATAATGAAATAAATTGAATGGGTACTAAACAGTGTCGGGTTGTATATATGTCTCGTGGAAACAATTGAAAACATATTTTTTCTGTAATTAAAGGAACGTTACTTTACCTGTTTGTTAAATTGTTTGTTTTAACAGTACTAGTCTTACAAATTCGCTAGTTACAGTAGGCTTAACACGTATAACGAATTTTCTATCAACTTTTATTCTCGTTCATTTTATTTATACAACGAACTACTTGTTTAACGAATTGAATTTAAAGGTCCCTTGGAGTTCGTTATAAACGAGTTTTACTGTACAAGGTTTTGTATCATTGATGACATAATGGCATAGCTATAAGTATATATATATACATGTACATGTATATGTATTAATAATGCTGAGGGAATAAAGTATTTGTATCCTAAAAAAAAAAAAAAAAAAGAAAAGGCAATGTAGACCTGTTACAGTCGTTCAGACAAAGCTACCCCTACCTCACATCATTTTATAGGTGTTGTCGTATTACTTCTAGGCTTCCGCGAGGCTTTGGGGGCCTCAAAGTCTTCCCGTCTCATTTTACTGAAAAAATCAAAATGATTATTGCCAACAAAATCCACTCTTGCTTATGTTCACAAGAATCTGAATTAACCAGACTCCACCTAATACTTAATAGTGTATGTAAGATTTCTCCTTATAAATATCTATTTCAAAATTCACCTGCATTGAAAATTGGAGCAATCAAAGATTCCAAGATGGCAAAAAACCTTGAACTTTGACCTTTTCATTTAGTCAGCTGACTTCTAGTTAGGGTCCCATATCTGATATGGGTGCCCTATAGTAATCACTTTGTCTGTCTGTCTGTCCACAAATTTTGTTACTGACTGACCGACTTGCATGAAACTTTGTCAAGATGTTCAGTTTACAAAAATACACTCTGAGGTAAAAGGTCAAGGTCAAAGGTCTACATCATCAGCTTAAAAGGACAAGGTCAAATCTTGATTAACTTTTTGAGTATGGCACTATGAAGCAATGTTGATTAGATTTTAACAAGAAGTCATGATTGATCGACGGATTAAAGGTCAAGGTCACTGGTCCAACGGTCAAGATAAAATTTGTATCTTCACTATAAAATATTTTGTTAAATGACACTGAGGCAATGATGATTGGATTTTAACAAGGGGTCAACTGACCAAAGGTCAAGGTAACTGGATCAAAGGTCAAGGTCAAATTCTGTGTCTCTTCACTGATGATTTTTTTTATTAAGACAGTATACTTTAAAAAGCAATGTTGATTAGATTTTAACTGAATAGAGGTCAAGGTCACTGAGCAAAAAGGTCGAGGTCAAACATGTATATTTTTATAGATTTTGTTATGACACTAAGAAACAATGTTGGTCAGATTTTAATAGGGAATCAACTGACCAAAGTTCAGGATCAAATGTCAAATTTGTATCTGCACTCATGAACGTTTGGTTATGACACTTTTTTTTTAAGTCCAAATGTCAAATGTAAACCTCAGCGATATAGACAGATGTCTGATCTATCAGTATTCTAGTTTAGAAAACTTCATAATGTCACAAGAAAACATGTACCGGTTAGAAGATCTATATTCGACCTTTGACCCGATAACTGTATGGGCCTAGGCCTCCTGGGACTGTAAGAGCTATGGACATTCTCTGATGATAGTGATAGGCTGAGATAACTTACACATTCAGAGACACCTCCTTATATGACACCTGTGATGCTCCTCTTCTTTGTCGCTTCTTTTCATGTTCACTGCTGTTAAAAAAAATATCATTGTGTACCAAACACTTTAATTTTGTCACATTTTAAAGTTTAATCTTCGTAGACTAATTTCCGACTCTGCTATCAGATATCTATTCATCGAGAAAGACCGACTTACAGAGTAGAATGCAAACAAAGGAAACAATTACACAAAAAGATCTTATTTTGTAGGACATTGAGGCACCAACATAAACTCGCAGTGAAAACCTCAAAATCTTTAAATCTGGTGTGTTTTACTCGAGGACACGAAATCTTTAAATCTGGTATGTTTTACTCGAGGACACGGAATCTTTAAATCTGGTATGTTTTACTCGAGGACACGGAATCTTTAAATCTGGTATGTTTTACTCGAGGACACGAAATCTTTAAATCTGGTATGTTTTACGTGAGGACACGAAATCTTTAAATCTGGTGTGTTTTACTCGAGGACACGAAATCTTTAAATCTGGTGTGTTTTATGTGAGGACACAGAATCTTTAAATCTGGTGTGTTTTACTCGAGGACACGAAATCTTTAAATCTGGTATGTTTTACGTGAGGACACGAAATCTTTAAATCTGGTATGTTTTACGTGAGGACACGAAATCTTTAAATCTGGTGTGTTTTACTCGAGGACACGGAATCTTTAAATCTGGTATGTTTTACTCGAGGACACGAAATCTTTAAATCTGGTGTGTTTTACTCGAGGACACGAAATCTTTAAATCTGGTATATTTTACTCGAGGACACGGAATCTTTAAATCTGGTATATTTTACGTGAGGACACGAAATCTTTAAATCTGGTATATTTTACTCGAGGACACGAAATCTTTAAATCTGGTATATTTTACTCGAGGACACGAAATCTTTAAATCTGGTATATTTTACTCGAGGACACGGAATCTTTAAATCTGGTGTGTTTTACTCGAGGACACAGAATCTTTAAATCTGGTGTGTTTTACGTGAGGACACGAAATCTTTAAATCTGGTATATTTTATGTGAGGACACAAAATCTTTAAATCTGGTATATTTTACGTGAGAACACGAAATCTTTAAATCTGGTGTGTTTTACGTTAGGACACGGAATCTTTAAATCTGGTATATTTTACTCGAGGACACGAAATCTTTAAATCTGGTGTGTTTTACTCGAGGATACGGAATCTTTAAATCTGGTATATTTTACTCGAGGACACGGAATCTTTAAATCTGGTATATTTTACTCGAGGACACGGAATCTTTAAATCTTGTGTGTTTTACGTGAGGACACAAAATCTTTAAATCTGGTATATTTTATGTGAGGACACAAAATCTTTAAACCAATGTCCCCAACTTCCCACCTAATTTTTCACTGCGGCACAAAATATTTCCAAATTCCTTCAAAATGGCCAGGAAAAACACTGCCTCCCTAGAAGTGGTAAGACCATTCCTGATAAACTCAAAGTGTTTATGGTTTGGCTGACAAAATTTATACTCACTTGCCCATATCCAGGTTTGAGAAGTCAAAGCTGTAAGGTACGGGTTGTGATCCTAAGGAAGATTTACTCTGTCGTTTGTCCAAGGATACAAGCTTCCTCCTGATGTTCTGAAGTTGTTCAGAAAGTCCCGGAGCAGGTCGATCATTCTATAAGACAAATATAGGGTTAAATATCTCACAGCGAACATGTCTTTTTATATATACCTTTGGTATACAAATATAGGGTTAAATATCTCACAGCGAACATGTCTTTTTATATATACCTTTGGTATACAGATAGAGGGTTAAATATCTCACAGCGAACATGTCTTTTTTATATGTAAACCTTTGGTATACAGATAGAGGGTTAAATATCTCACAGCGAACATGTCTTTTTATATATACCTTTGGTATACAAATATAGGGTTAAATATCTCACAGCGAACATGTCTTTTTATATATACCTTTGGTATACAAATATAGGGTTAAATATCTCACAGTGAACAGGTCTTTTTATATGTAAACCTTTGGTATACAGATAGAGGGTTAAATATCTCACAGCGAACATGTCTTTTTATATGTAAACCTTTGGTATACAGATATAGGGTTAAATATCTCACAGCGAACAGGTCTTTTTATATGTAAACCTTTGGTATACAGATAGAGGGTTAAATATCTCACAGCGAACAGGTCTTTTTATATGTAAACCTTTGGTATACAGATAGAGGGTTAAATATCTCACAGCGAATATGTCTTTTTATATGTAAACCTTTGGTATACAGATAGAGGGCTAAATATCTCACAGCGAACATGTCTTTTTATATGTAAACCTTTGGTATACAGATATAGGGTTAAATATCTCACAGCGAACATGTCTTTTTATATGTAAACCTTTGGTATACAGATATAGGGTTAAATATCTCACAGCGAACATGTCTTTTTATATGTAAACCTTTGGTATACAGATATAGGGTTAAATATCTCACAGCGAACATGTCTTTTTATATATACCTTTGGTATACAAATATAGGGTTAAATATCTCACAGCGAACATGTCTTTTTATATATACCTTTGGTATACAGATAGAGGGTTAAATATCTCACAGCGAACATGTCTTTTTATATGTAAACCTTTGGTATACAAATATAGGGTTAAATATCTCACAGCGAACATGTCTTTTTTATATGTAAACCTTTGGTATACAAATATAGGGTTAAATATCTCACAGCGAACATGTCTTTTTATATATACCTTTGGTATACAAATATAGGGTTAAATATCTCACAGCGAACATGTCTTTTTATATGTAAACCTTTGGTATACAAATATAGGGTTAAATATCTCACAGCGAACATGTCTTTTTTATATATAACTTTGGTATACAAATATAGGGTTAAATATCTCACAGCGAACATGTCTTTTTTATATATACCTTTGGTATACAAATATAGGGTTAAATATCTCACAGCGAACATGTCTTTTTTATATGTAAACCTTTGGTATACAAATATAGGGTTAAATATCTCACAGCGAACATGTCTTTTTATATATACCTTTGGTATACAAATATAGGGTTAAATATCTCACAGCGAACATGTCTTTTTTATATGTAAACCTTTTGTATACAGATAGAGGGTTAAATATCTCACAGCGAACATGTCTTTTTATATATACCTTTGGTATACAAATATAGGGTTAAATATCTCACAGCGAACATGTCTTTTTATATGTAAACCTTTGGTATACAAATATAGGGTTAAATATCTCACAGCGAACATGTCTTTTTTATATGTAAACCTTTGGTATACAAATATAGGGTTAAATATCTCACAGCGAACATGTCTTTTTATATATACCTTTGGTATACAAATATAGGGTTAAATATCTCACAGCGAACATGTCTTTTTTATATGTAAACCTTTTGTATACAGATAGAGGGTTAAATATCTCACAGCGAACATGTCTTTTTATATATACCTTTGGTATACAAATATAGGGTTAAATATCTCACAGCGAACATGTCTTTTTATATATACCTTTGGTATACAGATAGAGGGTTAAATATCTCACAGCGAACATGTCTTTTTTATATGTAAACCTTTGGTATACAAATATAGGGTTAAATATCTCACAGCGAACATGTCTTTTTATATGTAAACCTTTGGTATACAGATAGAGGGTTAAATATCTCACAGCGAACATGTCTTTTTATATGTAAACCTTTGGTATACAGCAACTTTCACTGAAAATACCTTAATGCAATGGTATAATGTTATCACCAGATAAGAAATTATAACGAAAAACTGCACTAGTTTGACCTTTGACCTTGAATTAAAAGTCACCGGACCTAATGGTAATGCATTGCACATTGTCGTTAGGTTGTGCAACTATGTACCAAGTTTCATTATCAAATCCTCAACAGATTAGAAGTAACAAGGATGGATAGTATTGCAACAGCAATACAAAGTCCCCTGCCTGAGCTATAAGTGCACCTATTCATTTCCCATTTTTTTTTTTGACAAAATGGTTTTTCGAAAAAAAAAAAAACAAATGTGGGATGCACAACTACATGTTATACTGATCATGTATAGCAAGTTTCGTTAAGATCGGAGTAGTACTTTAGAAGGAGTTATCCGGACAACTGTTGCGTGACAGACAGACAGACAGACAGACAGACAGACAGACAGACGGACGGACGGACAGACAGACGGACAGACGGAAGGTAAACCTCAAGTCCCACCCGTTTTTCAAACGGCAGGGGACTAAGGAGGAGGAGGAGGAGGAGGAGGAGGAGGAGGAGAAATGGTACCAATACAATATATCTCCTTTCAATTGAAGGGGAGACTTCGATGCTGGTTATGATAAAACATGGTCACCACTTAAGTGTTATATTAAGTACAAGATATTGAGACCATTAGGGTGTTTACAAAAACATCTGGAGTATATCAATTCAATCTGATCAAAGCTACACCAAGGACATCTGTGAGAACTTGTCAACCTCCACTGTTTCCACTCGCCTCGCCAGAGTTATAACAGGTACGTTTTTTACGTCAGAGACATTTCAGACAAAAACTACAATTGTACATACCTCTTTATCAGTACTAGATCCCGTCTCTACTGACGTTTTCGTCTGTGGAGTTGGCTGCTCTGCTTCAGAAAGTGAACAACAATTTGATCGGCGTCGCTTATTAGTACTTTTCTTTGAACTTTTGAGCTTCTTTAACTTTGAACTGCCTGTTTTATCTTTTGGAGTGACCTTTGGCCCCTCTATACTTGGTGTACTTGGAGTTTTGGGTAATTTCATATTGTTTGTGTCTATATTTAAGTTATTTGAAATATTCTCAAAATCAAAAACTAAATCCTGGTCATCCATCTTGCTTGGCTTCAGACTTCGGCCTCGTTTGGTCACAAACAGTCCTTCAGCCAAGCGTGGAATCTTGTCCCCATCTTCATCAGCAACCTTTCGTTTCTTCTCAGATGAAATGTTGTTTTCTTCCACATTCTTTATTTCATCTTTTGTTTCACCTGTGTTTGACTTTTTACTGGTGTCAGAGGAATTAGAGCTTTTTCTGCTGCTTTTCCTGTGAAGTGATAACTTTTTCTTCACTCTTATTGATTCTGGTGGTGATGACAAGATGATGACAGACTCTCCGATATCGACCTCATTATCTTTATATTCTCCTCCACACGACTCCAATGAGTTAGACGATTTCGGTACCGATGTCTTATCCTCTTCGGAACTGGCTGGAACTTCTTCATACACTGGATTATCAGACCTTTTTAATATCTCAGCCTCATCCTCATCTTCATCACTGTCAAGCACCACAACTGCCAGATTTTCCTCCGATGTTTTTACTGCAGACTCTGTTCCATGCTTGGACTCATCCTCATCTTCCCATGTCAACTTGCTGGTTTTCCTTGTCCTTGATCGAGCTCTGGACCGGCTTCGTTTAACGGCACTCTTTTGTTTTTCCTCAGATAAATCTGCACCTCTAGACTTTCTTTTCCTTATTATCTTGTCTGGAGTTTCTTCCACATTTGTACAATGTTCACGCTGTGATTTTGTTGTGGAAGCTGACACATTCGATTCACTGTCCGAATCAACAACTCTCCGTCGACTTTTGGATCTTCCCCTTGATTTCCTACTGACAATATTAGTATCCTCTTCAATAATTCTCCCCGTAGATTGTGATATAGAGCTACTTCCTTCATCCTCAAATCCAGATTGTCTTACTTTAGATTCTCTGTCTTTATCTTCCATATCAGGGCATCCTCTTTCTAGTGATGCTGCCTTTGACAAACGATCTTCTTTCTCTTTTTCGATTTCAGATTCAGCTGTATTCAAATCTTTAATTTGTCTGCTTTCTGCTTCATCTGCCACATCACTTTCCACCAAATCTTTGCGACGTCTGCTCCGAGATCGTGTCCTGGTTTTCAAGCTCCCCTTATCACTCACAAAGTCTGCTTCGGCATCAATATCCTTCTTTCTTTTAATGCTTCGTGACCGGGATCTGTGACCTTCAGTATCTGAATCACCTTCCGGAAGGTTGTTTTTTGAAGTAGAATTAATCTCTTTTGTTATTTCTTCTCTCACTTCTACCACATCTTCTTCTTGCTCTTTCCTTCGTCTACTCCGAGATCGGGTTCTGACTTTTAACCCTGCTTTCTCTCCATCATAATCCCCATCCTTTTTCATGTTTCTACTTTGGGACCGTTCCTTAACTCCACTCTCTTCCACATCAGTGTCACTTTCCACAATGTCCTTCCTGCGTCTGCTTCGTGAACGCCCTCTTGACCTACAACTTTCAGCCTCATTTTCAATTCCAGCAGAACCAGAATCTTTACATTTGCCCGAGTCCGGTGAAGCAACATCTTCTGTTGTGCCCTGCCTTCGCTTGCTTCTTGACCTTCCTCTCGACTCCGGAACATTAATTTCTTTTTCGGTACTTTCCTCCTGACCACGTCGACGGCTGCGAGAACGTGACCTAGAGCTACAACTACCACTTTCATCTTTATCATCAATGTCCTCTTTTCTTGTCCTACTTTTTGACCGGCTCCGTTTCTGTACAGGTGGCTCTGGGGAACATTCCTTTAAAGGTTGATAATACACTGGATTATCGGGTAATAATTTGACATCAGTCTCTTTACTTCCAGCTGAAGTTTTATCTTTCAGTTCTTGTTCACAGCTCTGTCTGAACTGACTCAGCGATGGTTTGTTGCTGGGGTCTCTTAGCGACTCGTTCATGGAAAGATCATAAACTGAGCCTGTAGGCTTCGTAGTATCGTCCTTACCTTTCGGAGTCCTGTCATGAAAGTCAAAAATTGATTTCAGCACCTTTGGTGATTCTGGTACAATGTCTTTCCGTCCTTTACTCCGGCTCAATTTTATCTTCGATTTTGAGCGAGCTTTCAACGGCAGCTTTGAGGGCACTGGTTTTCTTGATCCATCCATTTCCTTTCTCGATGCTGAGAAGACGATCTTCCCAGGACGTGGGATGCGGAATTCAACCGAGGCTGGTTTGTTCAGCATCTCTGAATCTGATGAGTCAGAAGAATTCGGAAGAAGACTGATGCCTTCAGTTCTCTGGTTGGGACCTTTAGGAATGCCATTGCCAGATTCCAACTGACTATTTTCTTTCATCGGGATTTCCTTCTGTTGATTCTGTTCCGAGGATATCAATTGTATAAGCTGCGTACTATCAATGACTTCCGTCATTTCCATGTCCATACTGAAACATTGTGTAACATCGTCATTTCCTGTTAGAACAGGTGACAAGCTTTTGATTTGGTGCTGATCTTGATGGCAGCAGATATGTCTTACGTCGTTCGTCCACACTTTCTTCTGTTTTGTGGTCAGACAAACATTCCGATGACTTGGAAGTGCTTGGCTGATTGGACTCCTTACCTGGCTCCGTCCTTGGCAACACGAAAGTTTTCCTACGTTCATTTAAATCAGGACTGTCCATACTTTCAGTGACAGTCAGCACCGGCTTATTGAGCCTTCCTTTAGATCGTGATCTGGTTTTTGCGGCAAGCTTGGGTGACCTTGACCCTTCCTTTGTACCAATCACAGGTGACTTCGGTTTTGGGTCGCTTCCTCCTATACTTTCTTTGTTTAATTTTTCTATACTTGACTGAGAACTGTCCTTGACTGGTTTTAACGCTCCCTTTTCCAATTCCAAAGTATTGTTCTTTGAAGATATTGATTCCGATGATAACTTATCTGATATACTTAGGTTTATAACAAAAGTACCGCGACGGTCCAATCTCTTATTTGCCACTACAGGACTGCGGACTTTAATGTTTGCTTTTTCCACAGAAGTAGGCTGAACCTTGAATGGGGAATCTTTGTTCTTCAGTTTCAACACTCGCTGTGGAGCCATCTTGGCACTATTGACACTGCTATCAACAGATATTTTCTTTGGTTCCACATTTTCATCCTCTCCTTCTTCAATATCTGAAACAGTTTTTTTAGCATTAGATAAGCATTTCTTTCAAATGATGTTTGATCCATAATTACTCTTTAATTCCAACTCAAAACAAACCATCTTGGATTTTGATGGTTTAAGTTTGTTATCTTTTTTCTCAGAAAAAAGATAACAAACTTAAACCATCAAAATCCAAGATGGTTGCCTATCGGCCATTTTGTTTTCCAGATCAGATTCAGACTTAAATGGGCACAACCAGGCATCAAAGGGAACATACATGTTAAGATTGAGAAATATCTTATCGATAACAATTTTTAGTTGTCAAAATCCAACATTGCAGTCTGTCAACCAATTTGTTTTCATGATAAGACACAAAATTGAATGGGCATAACTACAGACCAACAGAAACCTATTTACACAGTTGGAGAAATATCCTTCAAGCACTTTTCAAGAAATAGTGATAACAATCATGATTGTTTACAGAAGTTGAGATGAACAATTGACTAAGGACACAGTGCTATTTGAATAGCCCACAATCTGATGATGGTGGGCTAAAAATCATTAACCTTACAGGGCTCGAAGTGGATATTTCTACCAGGTGGTCTATTTGGCTACAAAGTCATAAAATATTGACGCCAGTTAGAAAAGCTAGTCGCCAAAGTACCCAAGCTGTCTTAACTTTAAAAAAAATCTTTAATTCTTTAGCTCAGTATAACATCTCTCTGTAATTTTTTCAATTGTGAACATCATTTTAGCATTGACTGAAACCTTTGAAAGTTTAACCAAATCAAAAATTTACACAATTTTTCAGTGGCCATGCAGGCGCCTTATAGGTCAATAACTGGTCACCAATGTTGAATTTAAGGCGCCATGGACACTAAAATAGGCGCCACTTTGAGCCCTGCCTTATCTGGGATTGAAAGACAACAAATTGGTTATCATCAATCGTTAATAAGATTTTGATTAGCTAAATCATTGATATAATATAAGAGATAAATTTTCTCACACACAGTATTAGTAAACGTCTGTACAGGACAATTACCAGCGATTTGATCCACAAGGTCGCTCGGAGGAGTAATGTCTTCCAGAAGTACCGAAGTTTCTGCAATCATACTCATATCGTGGTTGACAGCCAAACTTGATGTTGCTTCCAGCCCTGTTGGCATATCGTCCTGGCTGGGTAACATTGATGGGAACCCAGTCTTGGAAATCTGAGAGAAGAGGGATCTACAACAAAAGAAATGATAATTTATTGTTTTTACCAATTTGATAAAATTATTATAAATCTTCCAATGTACTAAAACCTGTTATACCTTTCTTTTGTTAAGATTTTACCGTTTAATTCCATATCAAGCTTTTATGTTGACATATTGTTATGAAATGGATTTATGGAGTTGTCAATCAGCGTCCTTGGTCTCCGGTGAAAATCACACTATCGCTTATTATCGCAAACAAACATATATACTGAGTATTGCTACAGCAGCACATGTCTCTAGCTACTGGCCCCGGCTAGTTATCAAAACTGTAACGATTTATAAAGACGGTGCTCTATTGTGTTAAGTTGGGAAAATGGAAAGTATACCGACTTTAATTTAATACCAGGTAATTCAAGAAGTTGTAATGCAATTATTTAGACTGAGTAATTATCTAAAATGAAAGTGGATTTTCTCAGGTGAGTCCCAAACATCATTTCCAAATTTTATGAGTTCAAAATAATGAATACCAAGAGATTTTGTGTACTCAGAGGCATTTTCCTACAATAGAATCTGGGTCCGTTAGAAGGACCCATTCCCTTCATGAAAATTTTGTGAAAATTCCCAATTCGCCACCAAAAATGTCCAAAATAAAGGTCAATTTTTCGAGATTAAATATGCTTGTTGTGAAAAAGACCTCAGGCAATTTTAAATGAATAACAGATGTAAATACCAAATGGAAATAAAAAAGAGCAAAGGTCATATCTATGAACATGAATTTGTTTGAATTGCACTTTCTTCTGTTTTTCCCAATTTCACATATTGTCCGGTAAAAAAAAAAAAAAACAATTCAATGGATCCTGGACCCAGATGAAAAATTGTAGGAAAATCCTAGACCCAAAATTTCAGAGTCCTACAGGAAAAGCAGAAGTCCAGGACTTCAATATTGGAGTTCCAAGAGATACCCTTTGCATGTTTTTTTTGTTGTTATTTCTATCTGATCAGCTGTAGCTATAGGTTCCCGTTCTATTGTGATGTCATCGCTATGTGTGCATTGTGACATCATTACAGAAGATAAATTAAATGAGAACATGTCCAATTTAGATCATAAAAGTCTAAGTTATGTGATAATAAAATCAGTTTTATAAAATTCTGTTATCACAACTATTTGTTAAAATGTAAGTTATGTAATATCAAAAAAGAATCCTTATCAATTTCATTTTTTTGTATGAGATTGATAAAATTTATTTTCTCAATTCTATCTCACTGAAACGTTTACTTCAGACACAAGATCCTATATATAGATACTGAGACAGGTCGCCTCAAATTTTACCTGCAGTGGCCATCAAAAGCTCCATGAGGCATGGAGGTGTCGCAGATGGAACTGCCCAGAGAGGCGTCACGTTGACCGTGACTGGAGCGGTGGGAGAGCAGGTTACACATGTCAGTTACCTCATCCATACAGGCAAAAGCATCGTAGAAAAGTCGTCTCATACCAACCATCTTCGTTTTCAGGTCCGACATGTGTTTCTGCAAAGAAGGACAGAAATTGAAGAAATGTTTGCTTATATAAATAAAAAGTATGCATACCCAATCTAAAAGTTTATGTCTATTACAATTTATATCGTGTCAAATCATCAATTTTAATCTTAAACTTCATCATCATGTCAGTTTGCCAATATTTTTTCAAGTCAAATTTTTCAGTTACATATACAGTTAAGTGGAAGCTGAGGCAGTTTCATCCACATTTTTAATGCAAAGATGTTACGTCATGCTACAATGGATAACAAGCACTCATTCAAGAAAATATGCTGCAGGGTACAGACATTAACAAAATAAAAATTTGTTTCAATTTTACAGATTTGTGTGTTATATGTTCAACTATAATAGGAAATTAAATAAAACAAGAACGATAACTCCATCGACAGTCAACCTAGTGTTGGTATGTTTGAACTCTGAAGTAATCAAAGTACATTTCTAAGTTAATTAGAACTATCCTGATTTGTGAAGGCGAGACATAACTAATATAAAGATGACAAGATAATCCTAATACTTTAATTTCATATTTTACCTTTAGTCTGGCATTGACTTCACTTTCAATTTCATTGTCTTTCAGTCCCGCGACCCTCTCTAAGGTTGTAAGCTTCATGTGAAGTTCCTGATTGTTTCGCTGTAATTCCAGGTTGGCATCGTTAGCAAAACGAAGTGCCTCTCTACTCCTCTCCAAGTTAAAAGCTAGAGCCTTGTTGTTTGCCCGCAAACTCTGTTTCTGGATTGATGTACTCACTAAGGTAGATAATGTCATTTAATGATATTTGATATGTGGTACTTTTTTGGGGGCTTTTTGAGCTTGTTAATGGGCCCTATTCTCGATTAAAATTATTTCACATTATAGCTAAATTCCAAAATTCTACACTTCACTCCTGAAAATTTCAATCCAAATCTACCTTGGCTAAAAATGAGATAAAAAGGCCTTATCTGAAAAGCCCGTTTTACACAGATATACCGGTAACTCATTACACAGATATATATATCATAACACATTAGTTAATTGCCTGATGACTAATTATAATTCAATTAAAGAGAAAAATACACAATTATCTGATTGTCATCATGTATATATGTACTCACAACTTATATTACTACGGCCATAGCTGAAAACTTTCTTCTTTTTCGTTGATGATATGTTCAAATCTGGTTTCTTTTTCTTGATACGCTTCAAGACCCTTGGCTTTTTTTCCTTTGGCGTTTCGATATCCATAGCAACAAAGTTATTTTCTTCCTGTTTGAATTATAAATTTGAAAAGTTATCCGTATGTCCAGGAAGAAATGTCCTTAACAAAAGTTACTTAGCTGATAATTGTGTTTTGCACAAGTATTTTATTGTGTTTTGTAGAAGTAGTAAACTTGGTAAAGATCTAGATAAGTCGATAGATTCCCTGGACTCAAGCTCATGATCATTAATTCATGGCCACTTATGATGAAAAATCTTATTGTTTTGACAATGGGTGGAGTTATGTCTCTCCCTCTAGATCTGTTGTCAATCAAATTGTTTGTCCTAGCTATATAGGTATTAATTCTGATCGAGAAAACGGTTAATCCAGAGAAGATACTGATATCGAGGACATACGTCATCATGTTGTTTTTTTAAACTGCTCGAAATTGTACTGATTTCATTTTTGATGCTTCATAAGCCCAAGTTTCCATTGATGCTGACATGTCTGGACATATGCATGGTGTCAGGACCAAAGGAACTTGGGGCTAATACTTCATAAGCTATATTACCAGTTGTATTGTTGTTAGGTTTTTTTTGTATAGGCCTATATAATATACAATATAGCATGTGCTCACTTATTTTTACAAGCGAAAGAAAATGTGCATAGATTTGTTTGCATATTAAACAGTCAGTAGCCTATATATTCATTATTCTGAATCATCTTTGCAATCGTTCAAAACACCGAATCTTGTGAATCGAACAGGAAACGACCATGTACCGAAATTAAACGTCAGTTTGACCTAAATTGACACGGTCGAAATTTAAACATTTTACATGGCATGCCCCGACCCGGCATGCCCCCGTGTAAACATTGGGTGTACACATTTTTTACAAGCTGTTTATATTATGCATTCACGACATCTGTAATTGAGTGGGTTGTTGGCATGCACTACTGGCTCAGTAATTATAAAGAACACTCGATCGCGAGCTTGAAACTAACAGTGCTATTTACGCCTAACGTTGACATATTGGTCAATAGTGATCAGCTGTTGACGTAATGCAGAGACAGAGATTGCATGGCATCGCCATAATAATGTGTTTTCCACGTTTTGTTTTTTTCAAGCGTGGCATAGATAACCAACCATATGTAAAAAGCAGAGTAACAACTTCTTACTCAATGTTTACAACATCACAACCTACCGGGACATTCAACCGTTGGCGGCATTTCTTGAATTGTCAAGGGAGGCTACTCTAAAAGAAAGATTTTTTAGGTTGCACACTACTTATTTATTTACGATTGAGATACAGTATGACTGAACAGATGGGAATGATTCCGAAGCTTCTTCAACAGTCTAATTCAAGTTTAATGTTGATTTATAATCTGGTCAATACTTCTATAATAAAATGTGTGAATGATCACAGCCTTATATATTTATTTTAAGTCTTTTGAATATACGGGGTATCGTTTTAGTATTTACAGAGTGTGATATACACATTTCTGGTATTTATCTGCAAAATGTGATATCATTAATTAGAATTAAGGATATCATTAATTCGAATTATTTATATCAATAAATGAATTAATAATAGCATTAATTTGAATTAATATCAATAAATATTCAATGATATATATTTTCTTATATCAATAATTCGAATTAATAATAATCAATAAATAAGAAGGTTTTAGTGATATCAATAATTTTAATTATAGATATCATTAATTCGATTTAGTGATATCATCAATTCATAAGTGATATCATTTTTTGCAGATAACGGCGCCCATATAAATGAGATAATGATAGATGGAAAATGTTTGTTGTTGGGGAGTTGTTTTTTTTTTTTTTTGTTTTTTTTTGTGAAAGTGTACGTCTCATATAATCTATGCAAATATTGTTTTTACGTATTCCCATTTCATAAAATAAAACAAAAAGTTCCCTGCTTGAAAGGGAGATTAGTCAATAATCTTTAGTTTCATTTTCGATTCTGATGAGGGCTGCATTACATTTCATTTTTATATCCTACATAATTTCTTATTACATAAAACAACTAATAAATACTTTCCTGTGGATTTCCCTTCGAACCGTTAACGTGTCTTAAAAAAAATCCCGGGTATTATAGCATACCTCACGTGGCTCAGACAACAGATTTTTTTCTCTACATACCAATTAACTATACCATGTCCTCGACTCCTTTTTAAGCATTCAATATTATTTTTTCTGGCCGTTCTATGCACATGTATAAAAATGTATCATGAATTCAAGCTACACATGTATATCATGTTCAGAGCATCCCAGCCTTATGTTAGAGTTTGTGCATTGCATGTTTGATTGTCGATATTCCATTGTATTACATTGTATTCCATTGTATTACATTGTATTATATTAAAAGTCGTTTACTTTGTGCCCAGGGTGTCCACAGCCATCGAGCCCCCGAAGTTCACTTGAAATGTCGGACATACACAAACATAATTCATAAATTCTGCACTAAACTGACTAAAACGGCATGAAATGAATTCCTTGTTAAGAACCGGCATGCTCAACATCAGCTTACGAATAACATACATTGCTATAAGAAAATATGAATTTCATAATTCAAATTTTGGAATTTGCCCCGACCAGCGAAACTATGTCAAAGTGTTTTTAAAAAAGCCATGTAGTATTCAGTCACAGGATGGAATGTGGAGTAACCTCAAAATATTGGCGGTGGCCGTGCGCTATATGAAAAGTGAAACAAGAATAACTTAATTAGGAGCGATACCGAAACGTTTTCTAACCTAATCTCATTTTCAATCGCTTCAACTGGCAGTCTCCGATGCTTAGTTTAGTTTATTTTCAGCAGCGTTTTCAAGGAAGAACCTTTAGGCTATACACCGACAATTGTGAACAAATCTCTTAATATCTGTTTGAAAACTAGTATGTACAGAGGAAAGTGTAGGAAAATTATTGTCCAAGCTGTTCAGGTAAGAACATCCGAAAGTTGTCCGTCAACATGGAAGGAAACCAATTCCTAATATTGCTGTTGTATTAAGAAAGGGTCAAAATCTGACCCAGGCAACTATCGGCCAGCAAGTCTTACCAGTAGGGAAGGGTCGAAATCTGACACAGGCAACTATCGGCCAGCAAATCTTACCAGTGTAGTAGGAAAGGGTCGAAATCTGACCCAGACAACCATCGATCATGGAAATAAAGAGTATCTTCCGTTTGAACTTCTACTGCAAATAAGGTCAACGGTCCTTGGTTATACCAATAGTATTAGAGGTCTGGACTGAAGTATTGATAGACATACATACTGATTTATGGAGGGGAAATCGATGTAATATACACACTGTATATGGTTTTTATGAAGGCATTTGAAGAAGTACTACATCGCAGATTGGTCGGTAAATTAAAAAGCTGTGGAATTAGTGATCGGAATACTGAATGTGTAGAAACGTTTTTAAACAATCGAAAACAAAGAGTAATTGTAAATGGGAATTCTTCTAAAGGCCATCCCGTACTAAGTGGTATACCACAAGGAGGTGTTTTAGGGCCAGTCTTGTTTGTTATTTATATAAATGATTTATCATACCATATATATATATCAACACATTCTTATACGCCGATGATACCGATTTATAGTGAAATAAAAAATGAAGACGACAGAGAAATTATGCAGCAGGATTTAGATAAATTGTCCGGCTTTTAAAAGACCATCCTCTAAAATGTAGGATTCTATTAATTAATTATAAAGGAAAAACGATAGGTGCTACAGCAGGGGTCAAAGAAACTATCAAATTAAAAACAGTCCGTCTGAAAAGGATAAAGGTGTACTTGTCGACAAGGACTTGGATTTCGTGTCTCATCTGCAACAGACAGTAAACAAGGCTATTGACTACATATCTAAATTAGTTATAAGCTGATAACAATTGCTGGATTTACAAGAACACTTCTTTTGAATGAAGTTGCATCTAAAGAATTATTGAAGACATTCGTTCATCTATACTTACAATATATGACAATGTATGGAATTCGTACAAAGTAAAACACATTAAAATGTTTGAAAGAGTTTAACGAAGTGCTACAGAGTTAAAATCTGACAAAGTTAATTCCCGGATTGAAGAATTTATCTTGCAGCTATCGTCTTAAAATCTTGGAACTCCTACGTCTGCTCGCAGACTAAGATGTGACGTGATTAATGTTTACTGTAAACAATGAACAACTTCTACGATAGTGTGGTCATCACTCTTCAATAAAGACATGTCACTGTAACCGAGAGGTCATTCAGGGATATCCTCCTTTGGTCTTCGGTCTGTTGACGTCTAGAATAGCCATCCCGAGGAAAGTCGTACAGGCAACCACTGTTAGGGAATTTGAAATTAAATTTAAGCTAAAAGTCGCACATCAGAAACATGCACAATTTCTATTATGAAATCTCTATCCGAACGATGATTATATGAGTGTTTGTGCCTACAGGTAATGAAATTAACGCTGAAATGTACAAGAAAAATGCGTGTCGTATAAAAAATACCGTATTTTTTTGTCGGTTATCAGTGATACTTCGGGTCGAATTAAGAATTTGCAGGACTTAATACTCGGTGAACTTTGGTTTATCTTAAGAGTAAAATTGCCTTATTAATGTAAAGATTATAACTTTTACTATTTGGAAAAAATACATATTTTCCAGTAAGTTTAATTTTGACGACCTGAACCTTATTTAAATGAAGGAATGCCCCTTTAATGGACACATTTTAAACTCAGATATCATCTGTATCCTTCAACTGTCCGTTTAAATTCTGTAAAATAATAGTATTACTTCTAAAACAGACACTGAATTCATCTGAAAATCCCAATCATATTATATACTGTAATCACATTAAATGATCTTGGTGTTCACCATTAAATGATCTTGGTGTCCACCATTAAATGATCTCGGTGTCCACCATTAAATGATCTCGGTGTCCACCATTAAATGATCTAGGTGTCCACCATTAAATGATCTTGGTGTCCACCATTAAATGATCTTGGTACCCACCATTAAATGATCTTGGTACCCACCATTAAATGATCTTGGTGTCCACCATTAAATGATCTTGGTGTCCACCATTAAATGATCTCGGTGTCCACCATTAAATGATCTCGGTGTCCACCATTAAATGATCTCGGTGTCCACCATTAAATGATCTCGGTGTCCACCATTAAATGATCTCGGTGTCCACCATTAAATGATCTCGGTGTCCACCATTAAATGATCTCGGTGTCCACCATTAAATGATCTCGGTGTCCACCATTAAATGATCTCGGTGTCCACCATTAAATGATCTTGGTGTCCACCATTAAATGATCTCGGTGTTCACCATTAAATGATCTTGGTGTCCACCATTAAATGATCTTGGTGTCCACCATTAAATGATCTCGGTGTTCACCATTAAATGATCTTGGTGTCCACCATTAAATGATCTCGGTGTCCACCATTAAATGATCTCGGTGTCCACCATTAAATGATCTTGGTGTCCACCATTAAATGATCTTGGTGTCCACCATTAAATGATCTTGGTGTCCACCATTAAATGATCTTGGTGTCCACCATTAAATGATCTCGGTGTTCACCATTAAATGATCTTGGTGTTCACCATTAAATGATCTCGGTGTCCGTCATTAAATGATCTTGGTACCCGCCATTAAATGATCTTGGTGTCCACCATTAAATGATCTAGGTGTCCACCATTAAATGATCTAGGTGTTCACCATTAAATGATCTTGGTGTTCACCATTAAATGATCTTGGTGTCCACCATTAAATGATCTTGGTGTCCACCATTAAATGATCTTGGTGTCCACCATTAAATGATCTTGGTGTCCACCATTAAATGATCTTGGTGTTCACCATTAAATGATCTAGGTGTTCACCATTAAATGATCTTGGTGTCCACCATTAAATGATCTTGGTGTCCACCATTAAATTATCTTGGTACCCACCATTAAATTATCTTGGTGTCCACCATTAAATGATCTTGGTGTCCACCATTAAAAGATCTTGGTGTCAACCATTAAAAGATCTTGGTGTCCACCATTAAATGATCTTGGTGTTCACCATTAAATGATCTCGGTGTCCGTCATTAAATGATCTTGGTGTCCACCATTGAATGATCTCGGTGTCCACCATTAAATGATCTTGATGTCCACCATTAAATGATCTTGGTGTCCACCATTAAATGATCTCGGTGTCCGTCATTAAATGATCTCGGTGTCCACCATTAAATGATCTCGGTGTCCACCATTAAATGATCTTGGTGTCCACCATTGAATGATCTTGGTGTCCGTCATTAAATGATCTCGGTGTCCACCATTAAATGATCTCGGTGTCCACCATTAAATGATCTTGGTGTCCACCATTAAATGATCTCGGTGTCCACCATTAAATGATCTCGGTGTTCACCATTAAATGATCTAGGTGTTCACCATTAAATGATCTTGGTGTCCACCATTAAATGATCTTGGTGTCCACCATTAAATGATCTTGGTGTCCACCATTAAATGATCTTGGTGTCCACCATTAAATGATCTTGGTGTCCACCATTAAATGATCTTGGTGTCCACCATTAAATGATCTCGGTGTTCACCATTAAATGATCTTGGTGTTCACCATTAAATGATCTCGGTGTCCGTCATTAAATGATCTTGGTGTCCACCATTAAATGATCTTGGTGTCCACCATTAAATGATCTTGGTGTCCACCATTAAATGATCTTGGTGTCCACCATTAAATGATCTTGGTGTCCACCATTAAATGATCTCGGTGTTCACCATTAAATGATCTTGGTGTTCACCATTAAATGATCTAGGTGTTCACCATTAAATGATCTCGGTGTCCGTCATTAAATGATCTTGGTGTCCACCATTAAATGATCTTGGTGTCCACCATTAAATGATCTTGGTGTCCACCATTAAATGATCTCGGTGTCCACCATTAAATGATCTCGGTGTTCACCATTAAATGATCTTGGTGTTCACCATTAAATGATCTCGGTGTCCGTCATTAAATGATCTTGGTGTCCACCATTAAATGATCTTGGTGTCCACCATTAAATGATCTTGGTGTCCACCATTAAATGATCTTGGTGTCCACCATTAAATGATCTTGGTGTCCACCATTAAATGATCTCGGTGTTCACCATTAAATGATCTTGGTGTTCACCATTAAATGATCTCGGTGTCCGTCATTAAATGATCTTGGTGTCCACCATTAAATGATCTTGGTGTCCACCATTAAATGATCTTGGTGTCCACCATTAAATGATCTCGGTGTCCGTCATTAAATGATCTTGGTGTCCACCATTAAATGATCTTGGTGTCCACCATTAAATGATCTTGGTGTCCACCATTAAATGATCTTGGTGTCCACCATTAAATGATCTTGGTGTCCACCATTAAATGATCTTGGTGTCCACCATTAAATGATCTTGGTGTCCTCCATTAAATGATCTTGGTACCCACCATTAAATGATCTTGGTGTCCACCATTAAATGATATTGTTGTCCGTCATTAAATGATCTTGGTGTCCACCATTAAATGATG
Organism: Pecten maximus; assembly: GCF_902652985.1. Lineage (NCBI taxonomy): Eukaryota > Metazoa > Mollusca > Bivalvia > Pectinida > Pectinidae > Pecten > Pecten maximus. Next base: position 1,507,648 of record NC_047032.1, on the reverse strand, counting down.
TTGGTGTTCACCATTAAATGATCTTGGTACCCACCATTAAATGATGTTGGTGTCCACCATTAAATGATCTTGGTGTCCACCATTAAATGATCTTGGTGTCCACCATTAAATGATCTTGGTGTTCACCATTAAATGATCTCGGTGTCCACCATTAAATGATCTTGGTGTCCACCATTAAATGATCTTGGTGTCCACCATTAAATGATCTTGGTGTCCACCATTAAATGATCTTGGTGTCCACCATTAAATGATCTCGGTGTCCACCATTAAATGATCTCGGTGTTCACCATTAAATGATCTTGGTGTTCACCATTAAATGATCTCGGTGTCCGTCATTAAATGATCTTGGTGTCCACCATTAAATGATCTCGGTGTCCACCATTAAATGATCTCGGTGTCCACCATTAAATGATCTCGGTGTCCACCATTAAATGATCTCGGTGTCCACCATTAAATGATCTCGGTGTCCACCATTAAATGATCTTGGTGTCCACCATTAAATGATCTTGGTGTCCACCATTAAATGATCTCGGTGTTCACCATTAAATGATCTTGGTGTCCACCATTAAATGATCTTGGTACCCACCATTAAATGATCTTGGTGTCCACCATTAAATGATCTTGGTGTCCATCATTAAATGATCTTGGTACCAACCATTAAATGATCTTTGACCATTGAAGGAATTTCTACACCATTGCACCATTTGATGTTAATTTGATAAATTTCTACACAATGGTGTCATTTGATGAGGTCAGACAAATTTCTACACAGCAGTACCATTTGGTAGAGTAAATTAGATGAATTTTTACAATGTGGTGCCATTTCATTGCTATGATGAGCAGTGTATACGTTCCAGTATAATATCTTTACTAGTTCTATTGTAACAACCCAGGCATGGTTGGATTAGAAGTGTGAAAAGAACCAATTCAAAGGGAGACAACACTGCAGATACCAGGCAAAATTCAGACAGTAACTACCGTAAATTTGGGTATATAGTGCACACTCGTGTGTGATGTGCAGGTAAGATTTTGAGGTTCATTTTCAGGAAAAAATATGATAATACTTATCCTGATTATGAGATTTACACAGGACAGAATGTACATTTGGGATGGTAAAAATAAACACAAAACTGTGATCAGATCCGACAAATTATCTTTAATGTTGAAGTATTTTCATGTTTACCAGGAAACATCAATGTAACACATGAACATCACTATGTTCACAAATCAATTACATTTTAATCCAAGTTTTATCGAGCACATCTATGTATTTCATTATAATACACAAGTCCTGACAACACTTTATCTTTCCTAGCGACAGCAATAATTTACAATAAATATGACATTACGGGATCAGTGTCTGTCTTAACCTATAAAACAGGGGCCCATTTGTTTATGCGGACAAACAGGTTCGTCAGTTTTTAAATATAATATTTCAAACATATATCTTGACGGACCTGCAAATGTTAATACAGGCCTTGGGAGTCTTAGTCAAGGCTCGTCTGAAAACAATATAAAATCATCAGGTCCATCTTTATTTCATAAACGAACAACATCTGTCTAACTGGTCCATCCATTTGGACCACAAAAACGGCCCAGGTGATTACATTAACCAAAAATAAATATAATTTTTGATCTGTACATTACCCTATTCACTTTTGCACTTGCTGGTATCATTAGAAATTTAAGTAAGATTTTCTGCTGGATAGTCAGACTATGACATTGTGATGGCCATATTGTTCCAATGTGACTTCGGCAGAAACTAGTAATGGTAATTAATTATTTTTTGTACAGAATTAATGTTGTGTAAAAATATATGAACAGTTATTTCTGAATCATGGCTTAGTAAAACATCTTTATTTCCAAGCCTACCTGGTTTTAATCATGGCCAAAATTTGTGAAACATTACCCTGTATTTTCAAATTCTTTAATCTGATCAAGTTACCTCTTGTAGGTTATATGTAAGAAAAACAATTAAATATGAAATCATTTCAATTGTGATGTAAAATGCCATATCAGACGAAGCAAGAGAGTCTAGTACATACGAGAAAAGTCCCTAATTGACGATTCGTTCGTAACTACAAATTTAGTGGAACAGAATGTCAGGGTTATAAATAAAAACCTACGACGCCCAATCTGTAATCACTAAAGTTAAATATAGAACCAATCAAGAAGATACACAAAACTTGTTCAGTTTTAGTGATGTAGACTGACATGAGACTGGATTCTGGAACAAGGCATGAACTGGTCGGGTGGCACAGTGGTAACACACTTGCCTTTCACCTAGGCGGCCGGGGTTCCATTCCCCGATCGGACGTGAAAAGGTTTGGGGTCACCTGCCCGACCACGTGGGTTTTCCCCGGGTACTCCAGTTTCCTCCCACAGTAAGACCCCTCGCGCACTTCCATCCGGGCCAACAAGCGTGATTAATATAAGTTAATATAACTTGTCTCGCAATTGTTGTAAAATAAATAAAGTTTACATGTAAGACATAACTCTACATAGTTTAAACATCAACTGATGTATTGTACAAGTAAGATGACGATTATATGTCATCCTGACCTTTCAGGTCGGGTCAGATGACCTAATAATAATCATGGATAGCACACTTACAATTCGTGTACATATTACATTATTAATGTAATATGTACACGAATTGTCAGTGTGCTATCCAAGCCCACATCAAGATGCTTGGCCAATACGATTGATATGTTGGAGCTACAAACTGGTATAAGTAGACATTTTTTGCAGAGAGTACGGTACAAAAATATTCTTTGATATTAATATTGTAAGCTATCAAGGACAAGAAGACAGGCTTGGGGTCTTCATCTTAAAAAGGAAACCAAACACCAAACCATTTGTCAAATACCAAATCATTTGTCAAATACCAAATCAGTCTGTCAAATACCTAACCGTCTGTCAAATACCAAACCATTTGTCAAATGCAAAACCATTTGTCAAATACCAAACATTTTGTCAAACATGTCATGTATTAATAAGTAATAGAAATAATGGAGAAATAGAGAGAAACTTACTTTCTCTAGTCAGGTGGAACGTTTCAAAATGTTACTTTGTCAAATCTGAGATTCATTCAGCAATCCTTTCACCAAGAGAATATATTCATAGGAGATGGAAGGACATTTTCTTCTTTTTAATTTCTGCACTTGATTTTTCTTCAATATTCATTTATTCAAATTCATATTCTGTGGTATCAGAAACCAGAAACAGATTCTCACAATAATGTTTGGTTAAACCAAAAAGGAAACATTTTGTAGTCCAACTTAAGAAAAATATTTCTTATTGATTAATATTGCCTCTAAATCAATAACTGTTATTGAGCCTGTACAATGATATTTATGGTTTTGCTGTTAAAACTCTTGTTTGAGCAGACGGTCTCAATGCCAATGGGTATCTTTGAACTTACACTCGTAACAACATTGGACATTGGATGGTATAATAACTTCAACAGTACTTTTGGAACAGACGGTCAAAGAACAATTTATACTACGGGGGAGAGGGGGGGCCTTTTTTTAATTGTGATTTGCACCGTTATATACCGGTAGTGATAATGCTGCCAGAAATAGAGTTTACTGGTAAACCAGATATTGTGACAGTAAAATAAAGACATACAGCCATCAGTCTGGCTATTCTCATTCTTTATTATACTTCAGAAAGCCAAAACAGGATTTTTTTTATGGTTTCTATTTTAAGCATTTTTTCAGAAATTGTGTTAATTCCGCCTAGGAACATTCACTAACCCGTAAGATATTAATTACTCTTTTGTTCATGGCATGATTTTCATTACATTTCAAAGTCTGGGTCATTGAAGTCATTACATACAGTCTTCTTATAACGACAATTTGCAGATGTATAATATGTTGTCATAAATTATATTCATTGACCAATCAAATTGTGTTTAACATCTCCTGTGAATTGAATCCATGGCACGACATTGCTTCAAAGGCGGCATTTTCCATAAATAGAAAATATTAATGGTTTGAGATTGGTCTGTGGAGAAACAGGGATGAATCTATGTTTCACTATGTTGGCAAGAAAAATTGAAGTCTATACACATTCCAGATGTTTTTGTATAGGGAAGGTTTCGTCCCCAGCTTTTAAGAGAGACCATGAGTGACATGTCGTTCATAGCACATCGCTGTACGTATAACAGCATCACAGCTAAACTTCACCAAGACAAGAGACATCATTTTAACCTTCAATAAACTGTGCAGCATCATTCAAAAATATGTTATACCAGTACGGAGCACTGTCATGTCGCGTCGCGTCACACCAGTACGGAGCACTGTCATATCGCGTCGCGTCACACCAGTACGGAGCACTGTCATGTCGCGTCGCGTCACACCAGTACGGAGCACTTTCATGTCACGTCGCGTCTGGCTTGTTTAATAGGCGGAGGCATAAGGTCTCTGTCACTACCATCACTGCCTGGGGGTCGTTTATGTTCAGATTTTGTTAAATGACTCGGTAAGTGTTCCACAGCACTGAATAAAATGTCTTTTGTCACTGGTGTCTGTATACTCTGCCAAACTCCTGAAAATACATGAAATATTCAATTAATAATAATAGAAATAAGAGGTTACTATACTAATATTCCACTTCTGTACAGAATTTGCCTCGATATGCTTCCTAAAAGATGGTGCCAATTCTTCCTATACTTTATTCCTTGTAATTATTGTATTGGTGGTCTTACCCAATATTAAAATCACAAGTGTGGGGACTCCGTGAAGTTTATAGAAATCCTAATTAAAGTGGGCTTAGTCATTATTGAGTCTGAAAAAAAGCACTTCTGATACTGTAGTTAAAACAATAATTGCTACGGCTGGTTTTATTCTTCAGAGCGTTGCAGAACATAATTGTCACAATTAGACATATGTACTGGGAAACAGAATTACTGACACTAACCCATAGCTGTGTTGTAGCTGTTGGGGTGAGATTTATCGATACGCTGCCTCATGAACTTCCAGTCTTTTCCGTCCCATGAACACTCAATAATTTTACCATCTAGGTCCTTGATGTTCTTTGTATACTGAAAATAGTAGCAAGACGTCCATACAATATCACAACCATGGAGAAGTCACACAAAATACAGAACTTTGGACTACAATATACAGAATACCAACTACATAACCTTTATCACAAATACAATGTATACTTTTCTCGATGAGATCTTTTTATCTTGGTATGATATAAATGATCATACAATCAAAATATTTTAAATTCTGTAGATATCATAAAGTGTGTACAAATGGGTTTTTTTCATATTCAGTAAATGTGATGTATTATTAAAATTAATACAAATAAATCTGAATAAATTCTTGATTAAAGTATATAAATAAAGGGAGACAATTTCCTTCCATACAGATCACAGTGGGTCAGTGACTTATAGATAAGAATAATCCGAGATAATGTGTTCTGTTACTTCAGTCTACTCACCCTCATCATAGCCATCGGAGGCTCCAGTCCCAGTACATACAGATAGGCCTTGTTCTCGGCCAGCATCCTGTTGTTAAAAATAATTAACCCATGATTAATTTTATTTTCATTGTTTACATTCTCTTGTTAAGAATAATTAACTCATGATTAATTTTATTTTCATTGTTTACATTCTGTTGTTAAGAATAATTAACTTATGATTCATTTCATTTTCATTGTTTACTATCTGTTGTTGAGAATAATTAACTTATAATTCATTTTATTTTCATTGTTTACTTTCTGTTATTGAGAACAATTAACTTAAGATTCATTTCATTTTCATTGTTTACTTTCTGTTGTTGAGAACAATTAACTTATTTTTAATATTATTTTCATTTTTTATCATTGAAAGTAATCTTGAAAATGTTTATATAAACAGAGAAAACTTTGGGACAAAGTGGCCTCTAAACTAATGCTTTATTTGTGCTCATCAAACACAAGAAAAAACAATCGGCCAAGGAGGAGGCTTCACCTGATTGACTGAACTAGTGACTTTTTTATAAATATAACACACACAGTTTCACTCTGAAGAAGAGAGTGGGCATATTCGCAGAATATCTTTAACAAATCTCCACAATTTCTAATGTAAACAAGGGGCCCATAGGGCATGTATCGCTCACATGCTTCTATTACAGCTGCAGATACTAAGCTGATTACCACTATATTCAAATATAACAGTAGGCTTGGTGTATTCATTCCAGCATACTACTGGTCGATATTTAGGTCTTTGGGTCTCTTGGTTATCAAGAAGTCATTGTTTAAAGGTTCTAACACATTTGACCCCTGTAACCTTGAAAGTTGGTCAAGGTCACTAACTTGAACAAACTTGGTAGCCCTTTACTCCAGCATGCTACAGGCTCATTATCAAGTCTCTGGGCCTCTTGAATATTGAGAAGAATTTGTTTTAAGGAAACATTGATGCTGAACAGATGGATAGATTAATGGCGGACACCACATCATGTCGTAGGCTCAGGTTGGTGAAAACACGAAGTTTATTACGACAGATCTTTACGATTATGATATCATTGTGGCGGGGAAATTAGATCTATAATATCCAGGGATATGTTTATACCATTATGATATCATTGTGGCGGGGAAATTAGATCTATAATATCCAGGGATATGTTTATACCATTATGATATCATTGTGGCGGGGAAATTAGATCTATAATATCCAGGGATATGTTTATACCATTATGATATCATTGTGGCGGGGAAATTCGATCTATAATATCCAGGGATATGTTTATACCATTATGATATCATTGTGGCGGGGAAATTAGATCTATAATATCCAGGGATATGTTTATACCATTATGATATCATTGTGGCGGGGAAATTAGATCTATAATATCCAGGGATATGTTTATACCATTATGATATCATTGTGGCGGGGAAATTAGATCTATAATATCCAGGGATATGTTTATACCATTATGATATCATTGTGGCGGGGAAATTAGATCTATAATATCCAGGGATATGTTTATACCATTATGATATCATTGTGGCGGGGAAATTAGATCTATAATATCCAGGGATATGTTTATACCATTATGATATCATTGTGGCGGGGAAATTAGATCTATAATATCCAGGGATATGTTTATACCATTATGATATCATTGTGGCGGGGAAATTAGATCTATAATATCCAGGGATATGTTTATATACCATTATGATATCATTGTGGCGGGGAAATTAGATCTATAATATCCAGGGATATGTTTATACCATTATGATATCATTGTGGCGGGGAAATTAGATCTATAATATCCAGGGATATGTTTATACCATTATGATATCATTGTGGCGGGGAAATTAGATCTATAATATCCAGGGATATATTTATACCAAAGATAATGACTTACCCTTCACGTTTCTCCTTTACAACCTTCAGTTTAAAGTCGATGGAGTTTTGATCTGGAGGTTTCCATTTTAACACTTCCATGCATCGTCCCGCACAATAGGGCTGCAACACAAACATTGAAAGGTTCTTCTAGGTCACAATCAGACATGAAAAAAATTGTCTACTTACGCGTTAAGTCACAATTCAATCAGACATAAAAAGATTGTCTTCTCAACGTTAAGTCTCATTCAGACGCGAAAAATTGTCTACTTACGCAGTAAGTCACATCAGACGTGAAAATATTGTCTTCTAAGTAGTAAGTCACATTCAGATGCGAAAAATTTTCTACTTATGTGGTAAGTCACATTCAGACGCGAAAAATTGTCTTTATAATATAGACATTTAAAGTTATGTTCAATCACATTGAAAGGTAGAGAATTAATTATTTAGATAAAGTTGTACAAAATAATATCTTTGGTTAATATTGTGTCTAAATAATTAGTATGATGCTCATCTACCTATATAAGGCAATATAATATCATCTATCTATAGTGTTGGGAATCGGTTGGGGAAATCATAATCGATAATCGATTGAACACAACTTACTAATTATCGATTATATTATTGGTTACTTAACCTTTTTCTGAAAAAACCTATTTTTTTGCTTCTAGCATCACAAATGATAAGTCCTGGGATGAAACAGTATTGTTACTATCATGCATTTAATTCATCAGCATGGCTCTGTTAATTTATGTTTCCTTATTTTTAATTGATTTTACGTGTTTTCTTCTTGTCCATTGACTACTTAGTATGTATTTTACATTTGTGTTACATGTGGTACTATAAATTTGATATCTATGTTAAAACAAAATATAAATAGAGACACTGTTTATTAGTTATCAATAAAATTAATATTGAGACACTGTTGATTAGTTATCAATAAAATTAATATTGAGACACTGTTAATTAGTTATCAATAAAATTAATATTGAGACACTGTTAATTAGTTATCAATAAAATTATTATTCAACAACAAAGATATTTTAGTCCTATGTTTTTTTTTAATAGAAAATAAAATTAACATCAGAACAAGCAAGAACATAAACAAACAATTTTTCAAGATCAAGATTTGTTTGTAGCCTGACGGACATTTCACCTCTCTAGTAATAAAGTTGGTAATGTTACTGTACCGAAGGCTATGGCTAATGTTACAAAACGGAGGTCCAAAACTAACAAACTAACATAGATCTATCAACAAGCAAGAACGCCAATCTAACTTCTGGATTTTTCAAAATAATTTATGAGTAACATTTCAGCAATCGTAAAACAGATCAGACAACAGTATAAAAAAACATAAAAAGTTTTATTCAAAACGAAAGTGGAATTCCCAGTGATTTCTGCGCACTTGCCTTTATTGGCATATATTCGTCTACAGATTTTGCAATATCCAAATTTGCCTTACTTGGCCCACCTTCCTTGATTTTGTAAAACCCAAAGTGTTCCCATACCCGGGATCGGGCTTTCCCTCCCGGGTATGGATAAATAGTTTGTTTGTCGGCGTGTTCCACTGCCGTGGCATCCATTACTGAAACAGGATGTACCTTCGGATTCCCCCGTTATTTTTCATTTAAATACAGCATAGACAAAACGTACTCCGAATGTTTTCTTGACGCTCCTCACACCTCTGAGATACGTTTAGAAATGCGAGATTCCGGTGTACATTTTGGGCGATTTCTTCTATATTTTTCTATACATGGATTCAGTACAACAAGTTTTAAACTCATACGAGTTACCTCCCCTGCTATAATCGATTATTTGCTTTCATAATCGATAGTCGCTGGCGGGATATAAAGTAATTAATGATCAATTAAAATCGAGAATCGTCCCAACACTATCTATCTATATAAGGTAATATAATATCTACCTATATAAGGCAATATAATATCATTTACCTAAATAAGGCAATATAATATCATCTATCTATATATATAGGCAATATAATATCATCTATCTATATAAGGCAATATAATATCATCATTTTTATAAATCTGACGGGAAATCAGATATGATTGACAGATACATACATCGGGTACAGGCTGGAAGACTAGACCGTCCACCTCATGGCTGACTTGTTTTGAGAAATGTCCATCAAGTATCTGGGTGAGAAATCAAAAGAGACAAATGTGATTGGACGGTTACTACACAGGAGTCAGAGCAGCTTAAGGAAAATACATTAATGATAAAAGTGACAACATCTGACTACCATAGTCATCTGACTCCTTGTGATCCCTAAAAGTGACAACATCTGACTACCTTAGTTATCTGACACCTACTGATCCCTAAAAGTGACAACATCTGACTACCTTAGTCATCTGACACCTTGTGATCCCTAAAAGTGACAACATCTGACTACCTTAGTCATCTGACACCTACTGATCCCTAAAAGTGACAACATCTGACTACCTTAGTCATCTGACACCTACTGATCCCTAAAAGTGACAACATCTGACTACCTTAGTTATCTGACACCTACTGATCCCTAAAAGTGACAACATCTGACTACCTTAGTCATCTGACACCTACTGATCCCTAAAAGTGACAACATCTGACTACCTTAGTCATCTGACACCTACTGATCCCTAAAAGTGACAACATCTGACTACCTTAGTCATCTGACACCTACTGATCCCTAAAAGTGACAACATCTGACTACCTTAGTCATCTGACTCCTTGTGATCCCTAAAAGTGACAACATCTGACTACCTTAGTCATCTGACACGTACTGATCCCTAAAAGTGACAACATCTGACTACCTTAGTCATCTGACACGTACTGATCCCTAAAAGTGACAACACCTGACTACCTTAGTCATCTGACTCCTTGTGATCCCTAAAAGTGACAACATCTGACTACCTTAGTCATCTGACACCTACTGATCCCTAAAAGTGACAACATCTGACTACCTTAGTCATCTGACACGTACTGATCCCTAAAAGTGACAACATCTGACTACCTTAGTCATCTGACACCTACTGATCTCTAAAAGTGACAACATCTGACTACCTTAGTCATCTCACACCTTGTGATCCCTAAAAGTGACAACATCTGACTACCTTAGTCATCTGACACCTACTGATCCCTAAAAGTGACAACATCTGACTACCATAGTCATCTGACACGTACTGATCCCTAAAAGTGACAACATCTGACTACCTTAGTCATCTGACACGTACTGATCCCTAAAAGTGACAACATCTGACTACCTTAGTCATCTGACACCTACTGATCCCTAAAAGTGACAACATCTGACTACCTTAGTCATCTCACACCTTGTGATCCCTAAAAGTGACAACATCTGACGACCTTAGTCATCTGACACCTACTGATCCCTAAAAGTGACAACATCTGACTACCTTAGTCATCTGACACGTACTGATCCCTAAAAGTGACAACATCTGACTACCTTAGTCATCTGACACGTACTGATCCCTAAAAGTGACAACATCTGACTACCTTAGTCATCTGACACGTACTGATCCCTAAAAGTGACAACATCTGACTACCATAGTCATCTGACACGTACTGATCCCTAAAAGTGACAACATCTGACTACCTTAGTCATCTGACACGTACTGATCCCTAAAAGTGACAACATCTGACTACCTTAGTCATCTGACACCTACTGATCCCTAAAAGTGACAACATCTGACTACCTTAGTCATCTCACACCTTGTGATCCCTAAAAGTGACAACATCTGACGACCTTAGTCATCTGACACCTACTGATCCCTAAAAGTGACAACATCTGACTACCTTAGTCATCTGACACGTACTGATCCCTAAAAGTGACAACATCTGACTACCTTAGTCATCTGACACGTACTGATCCCTAAAAGTGACAACATCTGACTACCTTAGTCATCTGACACCTACTGATCCCTAAAAGTGACAACATCTGACTACCTTAGTCATCTGACACCTTGTGATCCCTAAAAGTGACAACATCTGACTACCTTAGTCATCTGACACCTTGTGATCCCTAAAAGTGACAACATCTGACTACCTTAGTCATCTCACACCTTGTGATCCCTAAAAGTGACAACATCTGACGACCTTAGTCATCTGACACCTACTGATCCCTAAAAGTGACAACATCTGACTACCTTAGTCATCTGACACCTACTGATCCCTAAAAGTGACAACATCTGACTACCTTAGTCATCTGACACGTACTGATCCCTAAAAGTGACAACATCTGACTACCTTAGTCATCTGACACGTACTGATCCCTAAAAGTGACAACATCTGACTACCATAGTCATCTGACACGTACTGATCCCTAAAAGTGACAACATCTGACTACCTTAGTCATCTGACACCTACTGATCCCTAAAAGTGACAACATCTGACTACCTTAGTCATCTGACACCTTGTGATCCCTAAAAGTGACAACATCTGACTACCTTAGTCATCTGACACGTACTGATCCCTAAAAGTGACAACATCTGACTACCTTAGTCATCTGACACCTTGTGATCCCTAAAAGTGACAACATCTGACTACCTTAGTCATCTGACACCTTGTGATCCCTAAAAGTGACAACATCTGACTACCTTAGTCATCTGACACGTACTGATCCCTAAAAGTGACAACATCTGACAACCTTAGTCATCTGACACGTACTGATCCCTAAAAGTGACAACATCTGACTACCTTAGTCATCTGATACCTACTGATCCCTAAAAGTGACAACATCTGACTACCTTAGTCATCTGACACCTTGTGATCCCTAAAAGGGACAACATCTGACTACCTTAGTCATCTGACACCTTGTGATCCCTAAAAGTGACAACATCTGACTACCTTAGTTATCTGACACCTACTGATCCCTAAAAGTGACAACATCTGACTACCTTAGTCATCTGACACCTACTGATCCCTAAAAGTGACAACATCTGACTACCTTAGTCATCTGACACCTACTGATCCCTAAAAGTGACAACATCTGACTACCTTAGTCATCTGACACCTACTGATCCCTAAAAGTGACAACATCTGACTACCTTAGTCATCTGACTCCTTGTGATCCCTAAAAGTGACAACATCTGACTACCTTAGTCATCTGACACGTACTGATCCCTAAAAGTGACAACATCTGACTACCTTAGTCATCTGACACGTACTGATCCCTAAAAGTGACAACATCTGACTACCTTAGTCATCTGACACGTACTGATCCCTAAAAGTGACAACATCTGACTACCTTAGTCATCTGACACCTACTGATCTCTAAAAGTGACAACATCTGACTACCTTAGTCATCTCACACCTTGTGATCCCTAAAAGTGACAACATCTGACTACCTTAGTCATCTGACACCTACTGATCCCTAAAAGTGACAACATCTGACTACCATAGTCATCTGACACGTACTGATCCCTAAAAGTGACAACATCTGACTACCTTAGTCATCTGACACGTACTGATCCCTAAAAGTGACAACATCTGACTACCTTAGTCATCTGACACCTACTGATCCCTAAAAGTGACAACATCTGACTACCTTAGTCATCTCACACCTTGTGATCCCTAAAAGTGACAACATCTGACGACCTTAGTCATCTGACACCTACTGATCCCTAAAAGTGACAACATCTGACTACCTTAGTCATCTGACACGTACTGATCCCTAAAAGTGACAACATCTGACTACCTTAGTCATCTGACACGTACTGATCCCTAAAAGTGACAACATCTGACTACCTTAGTCATCTGACACGTACTGATCCCTAAAAGTGACAACATCTGACTACCATAGTCATCTGACGCGTACTGATCCCTAAAAGTGACAACATCTGACTACCTTAGTCATCTGACACGTACTGATCCCTAAAAGTGACAACATCTGACTACCTTAGTCATCTGACACCTACTGATCCCTAAAAGTGACAACATCTGACTACCTTAGTCATCTCACACCTTGTGATCCCTAAAAGTGACAACATCTGACGACCTTAGTCATCTGACACCTACTGATCCCTAAAAGTGACAACATCTGACTACCTTAGTCATCTGACACGTACTGATCCCTAAAAGTGACAACATCTGACTACCTTAGTCATCTGACACGTACTGATCCCTAAAAGTGACAACATCTGACTACCTTAGTCATCTGACACGTACTGATCCCTAAAAGTGACAACATCTGACTACCTTAGTCATCTGACACCTACTGATCCCTAAAAGTGACAACATCTGACTACCTTAGTCATCTGACACCTTGTGATCCCTAAAAGTGACAACATCTGACTACCTTAGTCATCTGACACCTTGTGATCCCTAAAAGTGACAACATCTGACTACCTTAGTCATCTGACACCTACTGATCCCTAAAAGTGACAACATCTGACTACCTTAGTCATCTGACATGTACCAATCCCTAAAAGTGACAACATCTGACTACCTTAGTTATCTGACACCTACTGATCCCTAAAAGTGACAACATCTGACGACCTTAGTCATCTGACACCTACTGATCCCTAAAAGTGACAACATCTGACTACCTTAGTCATCTGACACCTCGTGATCCCTAAAAGTGACAACATCTGACTACCTTAGTCATCTGACACGTACTGATCCCTAAAGGTGACAACATCTGACTACCTTAGTCATTTGACACCTACTGATCCCTAAAAGTGACAACATCTGACTACCTTAGTTATCTGACACGTACTGATCCCTAAAAGTGACAACATCTGACTACCTTAGTCATCTGACACCTACTGATCCCTAAAAGTGACAACATCTGACTACCTTAGTCATCTGACACCTACTGATCCCTAAAAGTGACAACATCTGACTACCTTAGTCATCTGACACCTACTGATCCCTAAAAGTGACAACATCTGACTACCTTAGTCATCTGACACCTACTGATCCCTAAAAGTGACAACATCTGACTACCTTAGTCATCTGACACGTACTGATCCCTAAAAGTGACAACATCTGACTACCTTAGTCATCTGACACCTTGTGATCCCTAAAAGTGACAACATCTGACTACCTTAGTCATCTGACACCTTGTGATCCCTAAAAGTGACAACATCTGACTACCTTAGTCATCTGACACGTACTGATCCCTAAAAGTGACAACATCTGACTACCTTAGTCATCTGATACCTACTGATCCCTAAAAGTGACAACATCTGACTACCTTAGTCATCTGACACCTTGTGATCCCTAAAAGGGACAACATCTGACTACCTTAGTCATCTGACACCTTGTGATCCCTAAAAGTGACAACATCTGACTACCTTAGTCATCTGATACCTACTGATCCCTAAAAGTGACAACATCTGACTACCTTAGTCATCTGACACCTTGTGATCCCTAAAAGGGACAACATCTGACTACCTTAGTCATCTGACACCTTGTGATCCCTAAAAGTGACAACATCTGACTACCTTAGTCATCTGATACCTACTGATCCCTAAAAGTGACAACATCTGACTACCTTAGTCATCTGATACGTACTGATCCCTAAAAGTGACAACATCTGACTACCTTAGTCATCTGATACCTACTGATCCCTAAAAGTGACAACATCTGACTACCTTAGTCATCTGACACGTACTGATCCCTAAAAGTGACAACATCTGACTACCTTAGTTATCTGACACCTACTGATCCCTAAAAGTGACAACATCTGACAACCTTAGTCATCTGACACGTACTGATCCCTAAAAGTGACAACATCTGACTACCTTAGTCATCTGATACCTACTGATCCCTAAAAGTGACAACATCTGACTACCTTAGTCATCTGACACATACTGATCCCTAAAAGTGACAACATCTGACTACCTTAGTTATCTGACACCTACTGATCCCTAAAAGTGACAACATCTGACTACCTTAGTCATCTGACACGTACTGATCCCTAAAAGTGACAACATCTGACTACCTTAGTCATCTGACACGTACTGATCCCTAAAAGTGACAACATCTGACTACCTTAGTCATCTGACACCTACTGATCCCTAAAAGTGACAACATCTGACTACCTTAGTTATCTGACACCTTGTGATCCCTAAAAGTGACAACATCTGACTACCTTAGTCATCTGACACCTACTGATCCCTAAAAGTGACAACATCTGACTACCTTAGTCATCTGATACCTACTGATCCCTAAAAGTGACAACATCTGACTACCTTAGTCATCTCACACCTTGGCAGACCATATTATATATCTGCATAAAAGAACCCTGTCCACAAATAAGCCCCCATCATATTTGAAGAATCATCACTTTTAGAATAATAATCTTAAAGTGGTTACCATATAAGCCCTTATTTAATACTTTTATACTCATGGAGGGGGCTTATTTGAGGATATACACAAGGGGAGGGGGCTTATATGAGGATATACAAGGGGAGGGGGTTTATTTGAGGATATACAAGGGGAGGGGGCTTATTTGAGGATATACATACGGGGAGGGGGCTTATTTTAGGTTACACAAGGGGAGGGGGCTTATTTGGGGATATACAAGGGGAGGGGTTTATTTGAGGTTACACTAGGGGAGGGGGCTTATTGGAGGATATACAAGGGGAGGGGGCTTATTTGAGGATATACAAGGGGAGGGGTTTATTAAAGGATAATTACTGTAGAAAACGGTTACACTAGGGGAGGGGGGCTTATTTTAGGATAAATACAGTAAATCCTAAATATTCTGGAATTGAAGAATAAACACTCAAAAAGCATTAATTATCTTTATAACTAGACTTTCCCCTGTAAAGTCTGGTGTTAACTTACCTTCCTACACACAGTGACATCCCAGAAAGGTTTCGCCCGGATACTGAAGGGCTCCTTATTCTTGTCTAACTGCCCTTGAGCCATTTTTGCGTAACGTGGACCAATGATTTCCTTCTCTATACAGTGTAATCGGGTATTAAAACTCGTCTTTCCAACCTCATTTCCCTACAAACAGGAATGTTAGCCATTAGTCTTACAATTAACTAACAAATCCCAATGCACTGATTTTTTTTCATTAAAATGTTCTTCTATAATTATATTCATATTACCAGTATAAGGACTGGATATGATAGATAGATATATCAATAAAACCAATCTAATAAATCAATATTCAAACTTTCTAAACATTGATATTTCGATGTACATAAAACTCTTATATCTGGATAAAAAGGTTATCAAAAGAAACCCGAAAAACTCACAATATCATACACTCACACCCATAGAGATACAGCCTTACCTCAAATTTCACAATATCATACACTCACACCCATAGATATACACTGTTACCTCAAATTTCACAATATCATACACTCACACCCATAGATATACAACCCTTACCTCAAATTTCACAATATCATACACTCACACCCATAGAGATACAGCCTTACCTCAAATTTCACAATATCATACACTCACACCCATAGATATACAACCCTTACCTCAAATTTCACAATATCATACACTCACACCCATAGATATACAACCCTTACCTCAAATTTCACAATATCATACACTCACACCCATAGATATACAACCCTTACCTCAAATTTCACAATATCATACACTCACACCCATAGATATACAACCCTTACCTCAAATTTCACAATATCATACACTCACACCCATAGATATACAACCCTTACCTCAAATTTCACAATATCATACACTCACACCCATAGATATACACTGTTACCTCAAATTTCACAATATCATACACTCACACCCATAGATATACAACCCTTACCTCAAATTTCACAATATCATACACTCACACTCATAGATATACACTGTTACCTCAAATTTCACAATATCATACACTCACACCCATAGATATACAACCCTTACCTCAAATTTCACAATATCATACACTCACACCCATAGATATACAACCCTTACCTCAAATTTCACAATATCATACACTCACACCCATAGATATACAACCCTTACCTCAAATTTCACAATATCATACACTCACACCCACAATATCATACACTCACACCCATAGATATACACTGTTACCTCAAATTTCACAATATCATACACCAGGTATCTTGGGACGGTCCTCCCATCAATCTTGTCTAATATCATTTCCTGAATAAAAAAAAACAACACAGTTATATTAGAACAAAATTTGTCTACACTAAATACCAACTTTATGCATAATGATACCTGATAAGATTCTCAATTTGAAACACTGACAGGTGTTGGTCAAAGCTTCAACGGAAGTTAATGAATTATAAACTGAAAGCTAAATATGAAATAATTTGTGTTTAAAGACTTTGAATGGAAGTTACAGCATCTTTTATGCAAATTTAAAAGAGAGTCAGTAGAATACACTTACCCCGTCCTGATACAATACCATACATCGACTGGGGAGAGAGTCGGTAGAATACACTTACCCCGTCCTGATACAATACCATACATCGACTGGGGAGAGAGTCGGTAGAATACACTTACCCCGTCCTGATACAATACCAGACATCGACTGGGGAGAGAGTCGGTAGAATACACTTACCCCGTCCTGATACAATACCACACATCGACTGGGGAGAGAGTCGGTAGAATACACTTACCCCGTCCTGATACAATACCATACATCGACTGGGGAGAGAGTCGGTAGAATACACTTAACCCGTCCTGATACAATACCATACATCGACTGGGGAGAGAGTCGGTAGAATACACTTACCCCGTCCTGATACAATACCATACATCGACTGGGGAGAGAGCCGGTAGAATACACTTACCCCGTCCAGCAGACTGTCTTTGATGCTCATCTTCGGGTCTTTTCGGCGTGGAAACTCGAGATTCGGAACATGAAATACGGTATTGTCTCGGTCAAACATAAACACCTCATTCTTCCCGTCTATCAGCATCATGTATCTGTATTTAAGTTAGAACAGTTGATAAAAACTTCTGTATAAAATTGTTACCAAGTTTACACTGTAAATAGCCAGTGGGAAGATCCACCTCGCACTTAAAGATAAAAATTCTCTTTATTTGGCAAGATTTTAACACATTTGACCCCTGTGAAAGAAAGTCAAGGTCATTGAATTGAACAAACTTTGTAGCCCTCCATCCCACCATACTACTGGCCCAATATCATGGCCTGGGCCTCTTGGTTACTGAGAAGAATCAAAATGTAAATTGTTGGTGACGGACAACAGTCAAAGCTGGACAAAAGGCAATCACAATAGGTCATTTGATTACAATATACTTGGTTACCTCAAATACTTGAGAAATTTTTCTTGACCCCATTGACTTCAAGATGACTGCTTCAACTGTTTAACTTTTAATTATCAAACTCTGAACTCTGCTAAATACCTTGTTCCGTCAGCCTTCCAGCTGACTTTGTATGGCTTTTTCTGGACAAATGCCAGGTTTTTTATATCCATGGAAACCGGCTGTGAACCAGGAAAGCCAGAACTGAAAATAGAATAATAACAATGGTGCGATGTTGATTTTTAATATACTAATATCAGATATCATATCACATACAATAGAGTAGTCTTAATATAGACTAATATTTATCAGACAGAAATGTGATAAACTGTATACACAGCAAAAAAAGATCTGACCCCTGACCCGTATATACGAGATCTGACCCCTGACCCGTATATACGAGATCTGACCCCTGACCCGTATACGAGATCCAACTCCTGAACCGTACACAAGAGATCTGACCATTACATGTAATCCTTGATTTTTTTTCTCTGAAATTTGACCCTTGAACCTTATTTGTGAGATCTGCACTCTTTCCTGTTACTGTAAGACCCTTACCTGTTACTGTAAGACCCTTACCTGTTACTGTAGGACCCTTACCTGTCCTGTTACTGTAAGACCCTTACCTGTCCTGTTACTGTAAGACCCTTACCTGTTACTGTAAGACCCTTACCTGTCCTGTTACTGTAAGACCCTTACCTGTAACTGTAAGACCCTTACCTGTCCTGTTACTGTAAGACCCTTACCTGTTACTGTAAGACCCTTACCTGTCCTGTTACTGTAAGACCCTTACCTTTCCTGTTACTGTAAGACCCTTACCTTTCCTGTTACTGTAAGACCCTTACCTGTCCTGTTACTGTAAGACCCTTACCTGTCCTGTTACTGTAAGACCCTTACCTTACCTGTTACTGTAAGACCCTTACCTTTCCTGTTACTGTAAGACCCTTACCTGTCCTGTTACTGTAAGACCCTTACCTTTCCTGTTACTGTAAGACCCTTACCTGTGCTGTTACTGTAAGACCCTTACCTGTGCTGTTACTGTAAGACCCTTACCTGTGCTGTTACTGTAAGACCCTTACCTGTGCTGTTACTGTAAGACCCTTACCTGTGCTGTTACTGTAAGACCCTTACCTGTGCTGTTACTGTAAGACCCTTACCTGTTACTGTAAGACCCTTTCCTGTTACTGTAAGACCCTTACCTTTTCTGTTACTGTAAGACCCTTACCTGTTACTGTAAGACCCTTACCTATTACTGTAAGACCCTTACCTTTCCTGTTACTGTAAGACCCTTACCTGTTACTGTAAGACCCTTACCTATTACTGTAAGACCCTTACCTTTCCTGTTACTGTAAGACCCTTACCTGTTACTGTAAGACCCTAACCTGTTACTGTAAGACCCTTACCTGTTACTGTAAGACCCTTACCTGTTACTGTAAGACCCTTACCTTTCCTGTTACTGTAAGACCCTTACCTTTCCTGTTACTGTAAGACCCTTACCTGTTACTGTAAGACCCTTACCTTTCCTGTTACTGTAAGACCCTTACCTGTTACTGTAAGACCCTTACCTTTCCTGTTACTGTAAGACCCTTACCTGTTACTGTAAGACCCTTACCTGTCCTGTTACTGTAAGACCCTTACCTGTCCTGTTACTGTAAGACCCTTACCTGTCCTGTTACTGTAAGACCCTTACCTTTCCTGTTACTGTAAGACCCTTACCTGTTACTGTAAGACCCTTACCTTTCCTGTTACTGTAAGACCCTTACCTATTACTGTAAGACCCTTACCTTTCCTGTTACTGTAAGACCCTTACCTTTCCTGTTACTGTAAGACCCTTACCTTACCTGTTACTGTAAGACCCTTACCTGTCCTGTTACTGTAAGACCCTTACCTTTCCTGTTACTGTAAGACCCTTACCTTTCCTGTTACTGTAAGACCCTTACCTTTCCTGTTACTGTAAGACCCTTACCTTTCCTGTTACTGTAAGACCCTTACCTTACCTGTTACTGTAAGACCCTTACCTTACCTGTTACTGTAAGACCCTTACCTGTCCTGTTACTGTAAGACCCTTACCTGTCCTGTTACTGTAAGACCCTTACCTGTCCTGTTACTGTAAGACCCTTACCTGTCCTGTTACTGTAAGACCCTTACCTGTTACTGTAAGACCCTTACCTTTCCTGTTACTGTAAGACCCTTACCTGTGCTGTTACTGTAAGACCCTTACCTGTTACTGTAAGACCCTTACCTGTTACTGTAAGACCCTTACCTTTCCTGTTACTGTAAGACCCTTACCTTTCCTGTTACTGTAAGACCCTTACCTGTCCTGTTACTGTAAGACCCTTACCTGTCCTGTTACTGTAAGACCCTTACCTGTTACTGTAAGACCCTTTCCTGTTACTGTAAGACCCTTACCTGTCCTGTTACTGTAAGACCCTTACCTTTCCTGTTACTGTAAGACCCTTACCTTTCCTGTTACTGTAAGACCCTTACCTTTCCCGTTACTGTAAGACCCTTACCTGTTGCTGTAAGACCCTTACCTTTCCTGTTACTGTAAGACCCTTACCTGTTACTGTAAGACCCTTACCTTTCCTGTTACTGTAAGACCCTTACCTTTCCTGTTACTGTAAGACCCTTACCTGTTACTGTTACTGTAAGACCCTTACCTGTTACTGTAAGACACTTACCTGTCCTGTTACTGTAAGACACTTACCTGTTACTGTAAGACCCTTTCCTGTTACTGTAAGACCCTTACCTTTCCCGTTACTGTAAGACCCTTACCTGTTGCTGTAAGACCCTTACCTTTCCTGTTACTGTAAGACCCTTACCTGTTACTGTAAGACCCTTACCTGTCCTGCTACTGTAAGACCCTTACCTTTCCTGTTACTGTAAGACCCTTACCTGTTGCTGTAAGACCCTTACCTTTCCTGTTACTGTAAGACCCTTACCTGTCCTGTTACTGTAAGACCCTTACCTGTCCTGTTACTGTAAGACCCTTACCTTTCCTGTTACTGTAAGACCCTTACCTTTCCTGTTACTGTAAGACCCTTACCTGTTACTGTAAGACCCTTACCTGTCCTGTTACTGTAAGACCCTTACCTTTCCTGTTACTGTAAGACCCTTACCTGTTACTGTAAGACCCTTACCTGTTACTGTAAGACCATTACCTTTCCTGTTACTGTAAGACCCTTACCTGTTACTGTAAGACCCTTACCTTTCCTGTTACTGTAAGACCCTTACCTTTCCTGTTACTGTAAGACCCTTACCTGTCCTGTTACTGTAAGACCCTTACCTTTCCTGTTACTGTAAGACCCTTACCTGTTACTGTAAGACCCTTACCTGTCCTGTTACTGTAAGACCCTTACCTTTCCTGTTACTGTAAGACCCTTACCTGTCCTGTTACTGTAAGACCCTTACCTGTCCTGTTACTGTAAGACCCTTACCTTTCCTGTTACTGTAAGACCCTTACCTTTCCTGTTACTGTAAGACCCTTACCTTTCCTGTTACTGTAAGACCCTTACCTGTTACTGTAAGACCCTTACCTGTCCTGTTACTGTTAGACCCTTACCTTTCCTGTTACTGTAAGACCCTTACCTGTCCTGTTACTGTAAGACCCTTACCTGTCCTGTTACTGTAAGACCCTTACCTTTCCTGTTACTGTAAGACCCTTACCTTTCCTGTTACTCTTACCTTTCCTGTTACTGTAAGACCCTTACTTTTCCTGTTACTGTAAGACCCTTACCTTTCCTGTTACTGTAAGACCCTTACCTTTCCTGTTACTGTAAGACCCTTACCTTACCTGTTACTGTAAGACCCTTACCTTTCCTCTTACTGTAAGACCCTTACCTGTTACTGTAAGACCCTTACCTTTCCTCTTACTGTAAGACCCTTACCTGTTACTGTAAGACCCTTACCTGTCCTGTTACTGTAAGACCCTTACCTGTTACTGTAAGACCCTTACCTATTACTGTAAGACCCTTACCTTTCCTGTTACTGTAAGACCCTTACCTTACCTGTTACTGTAAGACCCTTACCTGTCCTGTTACTGTAAGACCCTTACCTTTCCTGTTACTGTAAGACCCTTACCTGTCCTGTTACTGTAAGACCCTTACCTGTCCTGTTACTGTAAGACCCTTACCTTTCCTGTTACTGTAAGACCCTTACCTTTCCTGTTACTGTAAGACCCTTACCTTTCCTCTTACTGTAAGACCCTTACCTTTCCTCTTACTGTAAGACCCTTACCTTTCCTCTTACTGTAAGACCCTTACCTGTTACTGTAAGACCCTTACCTTTCCTGTTACTGTAAGACCCTTACCTGTTACTGTAAGACCCTTTCCTGTTACTGTAAGACCCTTACCTTACCTATTACTGTAAGACCCTTACCTTTCCTCTTACTGTAAGACCCTTACCTGTTCCATCCACACATGACCTGGCAGCGTCGCTGAACCTCGGCTAGCTTGGGCTGTAAACGTAGCTGAGATACGCCTTTTACGCCCTCCATAAACTTGGCATCCTACAACACCGGTTCCATATGGATCAAACATACAAACTGGTAGAAATATGTTAGGGCTATTTCAATACAGGGCTCAAAGTGGATATTTTTACCAGGTGGCCTATTTGGCTACCAAGTCTTAAACTCTAGGTTAGTCACCAAAGTACCCAAGTTGTTTTAACTCTAAAAGAAAATCTTTTAATTCTTTAGTTCAGTTTAACATCTCTGTAACTTTTCAATTGTTAACATCATTTTAGTGTTGACTGCAACCTTTGAAAGATTAATCAACTCGCAAATCTGCACAATTTTTTAGTGGCCATGCAGGCGCCTTATAGGTCAATAACTGGTCGCCAATGGTGAATTTAAGGCGCCATGGCCACTAAAATAGGCGCCACTTTGAGTCCTGCAGTAAAACATTTATCCTACCCCAGGACTCCAGGTTTTGGTAAGGGGTATCACCCATAGAAGTTATTGAATAAATTACTAGAACTTATAGGAAAGAAATCCAACCATGGATAGAAGTGATTTATTTTGGATTCCTTGGGTCAGGTAGATATTTTAATGGAGTAGCCCTTTATTGATTAGTGTTACACATTCTTAAACAACCAAGTTTCAGCGAAATAAACATTAACAAGAGGCCCATGAGTTCTGAAAAACCTACTGATAGTTCATGTTTTGTTTGTTTTTAAGCTAAAAAGTTAACACACATTACCAGTATGACCTTGAAGGTAGGTCAAGGTCATTCAATTGAACAAACTTTTTAGTTTGTTATCAAAGCATGCCACTGTCCCAATATCATGACCCTGAGATTCTTGTTATTGAGAAGTCATTTAAATATTTTAACATATATGACCCCTGTGACCTTGAAAGTAGGTCAAGTTTATTGATTTGAACAAACTTTGTAGTCCTTATCCCAGCATGCTATTGGTCAAATACATGATTCTGGGCTTCTTGTTTATTGATAAGAAGTTGAAATTGAATTTTTTTTACGACGGACGGTGCTGGGCAAAAGGCCATTGCAATAGGTCATTTGAGACGAAGTCAAAAGATAATATGTACAATATCACAGAATATTTCTATTTTCCTGCCTTTAGAAACATGATTTGTACAAATTATACGGTAAGTCCTGTCCGTTTACCTTTTTGACGAATTCTCTTCGCCGTCCTTTAAACCCTCCGCCCTGTGCTGAATTCTCTCCGTTTATAGCATTTCCATTGTCATCCTGATCATCAGATTCTGACAATAGAGACAAATCTATAAATAACTAAGAAAACCACACCTTATCATATATTCACCCTATGATGAGACGTTGCTAGAGAAATCCTTCCAATTTCAACTTCAAAGTTTTCAGTGGAAATCAATTTTGATGTCCATTAACATGTGGCACAGGAAATGGTTCCTACCTTAACACGATTGTCGTAAATATGCCTTCAGACCAATTTATTTTGAATAAACAATACTGAATTTAGATTCATATACAAAAACATATAATTCTATTTACTAATATCAAAATAGGCCAATATATTCACTGAAATATGAGTTTTTCAGAAAAAGCTGACTTTGTATGACTGCAGGTCATGAGAAGAAGGTAAATTGGACAAATTTGGTTACATGGTGTAACATTTAAATCAAATACTGATCAGTTCAACTGAATGATGGATTACAATAATTCTCCAATTCCAGTACAATGTAATTTCTGACAGATATTGAAAGTGAAAGTAGAAATATGTTACGACATTGTGCCGTACTGTTGATGACATGATATAAATGTATCGACATCTATATCAATTAATAATCAATTAGTTGAATATTTTTTCCATCAGCCGTTACATGATCTTTATATAAATTTATTTCCACACTTTTCATCTATTTTTACACTTAGTTGTAGGACTTACAGTCGTAATGGGCCCAACTTCCGTTTCAAGGGGGGTACAAATTAATTGCTTGCTTGCTTATTGTAATCTTTTTTTTTCTGGAAAGTAGCATATTATAATCAGCGGGATCCACTGAATTACTGTTAAATGTATGTAAATTTGTACCTTACCATCACACCAATCTGGTAGGATGGGGGCAGGGGGCGTGTCCTCCTTCTCGCCGTACCGAGTAAACAACTCCTCCAGGTAGTCTTGTTTATAGATACCCGGCGGTCGCGCCTATAAACAATCACAAATATCAATGTGAGGTCTGTCAAACATTACAATCACAAATATCAATGTGAGGTCTGTCAAACATTACAATCACAAATATCAATGTGAGGTCTGTCAAACATTACACAAATATCAATGTGAGGTCTGTCATACATTACACAAATATCAATGTGAGGTCTGTCAAACATTACAATCACAAATATCAATGTGAGGTCTGTCATACATTACACAAATATCAATGTGAGGTCTGTCAAACATTACACAAATATCAATGTGAGGTCTGTCATACATTACACAAATATCAATGTGAGGTCTGTCAAACATTACAATCACAAATATCAATGTGAGGTCTGTCAAACATTACACAAATATCAATGTGAGGTCTGTCAAACATTACACAAATATCAATGTGAGGTCTGTCAAACATTACACAAATATCAATGTGAGGTCTGTCAAACATTACACAAATATCAATGTGAGGTCTGTCAAACATTACAATCATAAATATCAATGTGAGGTCTGTCATACATTACACAAATATCAATGTGAGGTCTGTCAAACATTACAATCATAAATATCAATGTGAGGTCTGTCAAACATTACACAAATATCAATGTGAGGTCTGTCAAACATTACACAAATATCAATGTGAGGTCTGTCAAACATTACACAAATATCAATGTGAGGTCTGTCATACATTACACAAATATCAATGTGAGGTCTGTCAAACATTACACAAATATCAATGTGAGGTCTGTCAAACATTACAATCATAAATATCAATGTGAGGTCTGTCAAACATTACAATCACAAATATCAATGTGAGGTCTGTCCAACATTACACAAATATCAATGTGAGGTCTGTCAAACATTACAATCACAAATATCAATGTGAGGTCTGTCAAACATTACACAAATATCAATGTGAGGTCTGTCAAACATTACAATCACAAATATCAATGTGAGGTCTGTCATACATTACACAAATATCAATGTGAGGTCTGTCAAACATTACAATCACAAATATCAATGTGAGGTCTGTCAAACATTACACAAATATCAATGTGAGGTCTGTCAAACATTACAATCACAAATATCAATGTGAGGTCTGTCAAACATTACAATCACAAATATCAATGTGAGGTCTGTCATACATTACACATATATCAATGTGAGGTCTGTCATACATTACACAAATATCAATGTGAGGTCTGTCAAACATTACACAAATATCAATGTGAGGTCTGTCAAACATTACACAAATATCAATGTGAGGTCTGTCAAACATTACACAAATATCAATGTGAGGTCTGTCATACATTACACAAATATCAATGTGAGGTCTGTCATACATTACACAAATATCAATGTGAGGTCTGTCAAACATTACAATCACAAATATCAATGTGAGGTCTGTCAAACATTACAATCACAAATATCAATGTGAGGTCTGTCATACATTACACAAATATCAATGTGAGGTCTGTCAAACATTACACAAATATCAATGTGAGGTCTGTCAAACATTACACAAATATCAATGTGAGGTCTGTCATACATTACACAAATATCAATGTGAGGTCTGTCAAACATTACAATCACAAATATCAATGTGAGGTCTGTCAAACATTACAATCACAAATATCAATGTGAGGTCTGTCAAACATTACAATCACAAATATCAATGTGAGGTCTGTCAAACATTACAATCACAAATATCAATGTGAGGTCTGTCAAACATTACAATCACAAATATCAATGTGAGGTCTGTCAAACATTACACAAATATCAATGTGAGGTCTGTCATACATTACACAAATATCAATGTGAGGTCTGTCAAACATTACAATCACAAATATCAATGTGAGGTCTGTCAAACATTACACAAATATCAATGTGAGGTCTGTCAAACATTACAATCACAAATATCAATGTGAGGTCTGTCAAACATTACACAAATATCAATGTGAGGTCTGTCAAACATTACAATCACAAATATCAATGTGAGGTCTGTCAAACATTACAATCACAAATATCAATGTGAGGTCTGTCAAACATTACACAAATATCAATGTGAGGTCTGTCAAACATTACACAAATATCAATGTGAGGTCTGTCATACATTACACAAATATCAATGTGAGGTCTGTCAAACATTACAATCACAAATATCAATGTGAGGTCTGTCAAACATTACACAAATATCAATGTGAGGTCTGTCAAACATTACACAAATATCAATGTGAGGTCTGTCATACATTACAATCACAAATATCAATGTGAGGTCTGTCATACATTACAATCACAAATATCAATGTGAGGTCTGTCAAACATTACACAAATATCAATGTGAGGTCTGTCAAACATTACACAAATATCAATGTGAGGTCTGTCAAACATTACACAAATATCAATGTGAGGTCTGTCAAACATTACACAAATATCAATGTGAGGTCTGTCAAACATTACACAAATATCAATGTGAGGTCTGTCATACATTACACAAATATCAATGTGAGGTCTGTCAAACATTACACAAATATCAATGTGAGGTCTGTCATACATTACACAAATATCAATGTGAGGTCTGTCAAACATTACACAAATATCAATGTGAGGTCTGTCAAACATTACACAAATATCAATGTGAGGTCTGTCAAACATTACACAAATATCAATGTGAGGTCTGTCATACATTACACAAATATCAATGTGAGGTCTGTCAAACATTACACAAATATCAATGTGAGGTCTGTCATACATTACATAAATATCAATGTGAGGTCTATCAAACATTACACAAATATCAATGTGAGGTCTATCAAACATTACATTCAAAATTTCAATCACAATTTCAGAACTGTAATAATCTTTACATAATTTTGATGATACAAATGTAGTGTTGTGAATATATGTGACGAGCCGACAGGACACAGTAAGTTGGCTCATGTCAACCCGTCCCGAAAGTGATGTGCAGCGGTGCGTCACGGCACTCGCCAGTCTACAATGCCAAACTGTTATTATACGGAGGTGTTTCACGCTGTGTCAGTTTGACCGTTTGGCCGTTCACGGCATATCATAGACTAAGTCTATAGATTTATATATTCTCATTGTGAATTATCACAATAATAGTGTTATCATCAATTTTATTTTCATTTTATATTCTATATCAATAATATCAACAGAAATGCCATTTATAGGGCTACGAGTACTATTATATCAGTGAGAGTAGATTTTATCGTACAGCAATGTTTTATCATTTAATCTCCAAGTTACTTTCTATTCTAATTATCAAACATCTTAACCAATCTAATTAAAATCTAGATGGTCATTCTCACTACTAACGACATTGCATAAGCGGGTCACATCAGGATGACCTTTTGGATTAACAAATCAAATTACTACTTAAAGAATCGTGGAATTGAAATTCGCAAGTGCGAAATAGCATGAGTAAAGTGCATAGCTTGCATAATCTGTCAAATTTGTTGCAAGTCATTTCGTCCAATGCAGTAAATAGCTATATACATGCTGTACTGAAATTGTTCGCTTCAAATGCACAATGTGACGAATGGGTGGGATCGATGACAAATTGAAAAATTGACAATTTCACCTGATAGTGAAATCTTGAGATAACAAAGGTCACTAGAACGAGATTGTATGATGTCATTAGATGTTCATGTAATGTAGTGAGAAAGAGCATCTATTCATTAGAATGTATCTCAACATTCCAATCCTAATTTTAAGCTGTTCTTTACATGTTAGTTTAGTTATCTACGTGGTACTTACCTGGGCGAATGTAGCCACTGCTGCCTCTATACTGAAACCAAAATAAAAACAAAAAATTTATATCAATCATAGCTGGTCATGATAACTTTGTATAACTTTCTCACACATAAAGATATAACAAAAACCTACATCAGAGTGATTTATTTGCTGAATTTATCCTGTAATAATCCCAGGACCACACTTAATGTTAATGTTAAGGACAAGAAAGCAGGCCTATTCATAGATGTGTTGTTGGATAAAGAGAATTCAAACTATTTATTTTTAAATATTTACATTTACACTGCAGCCCCACTATATAGCTTAACCAAGCTCACTTGAAGGTTACGAGTCCATAACTTCCTAATCTTGATTATGACGTCATAATTGTAACGTCGGCGATAACAAAAGATGGCTGTTGAAAAGGCTGTTCCGTCTTTGACGATAATAATTTGTTCATTCATCGTAGAAGCAAAATTCCTGGATATAGTCTTTAAAAATCGTTGCCAAATGTAAATATAAGCATTGAACTGCTTTCAGTTGGAAGTTATGGGCTGATGAATGCCAACTGGACAAAGGCAAATTCAACACGAAGCGCTAGCGCGCTTCATTAAATTTGCCTTTGTCCAGTTGGCATTCATCAGCCCATAACTTCCAACTGAAAGCAGTTCAATTCTTAATTGTTGTTCATTTGGATCACTGAGAAATTTGATTATTTCCAAATTGTGAGTGATTATAGGACTCTAATATCTGTGACCTTGACATCAATGACAAGTTGAAAAAGTAAGAACTGACCTCCAGGATAATTTTTCCACCAGGTAAGCGGAGATGAGGAAGCCCGTCCTGTTGAAGCCATGAGTACAGTGTACACCTGTACATAACACAATAACATTGTACACCTGTACATAACACAATAACATTGTACACCTGTACATAACACAATAACATTGTACACCTGTACATAACACAATAACATTGTACACCTGTACATAACACAATAACATTGTACACCTGTACATAACACAATAACATTGTACACCTGTACATAACACAATAACATTGTACACCTGTACATAACACAATAACATTCACTTCATAACACTGTAAACAAATCATTCCCTGTCAGTGAAACGTTTACATCTGTAGGAAACAACAGTATCATACAAGCTTCTTTATAACACCATAAACAAGTCATTCAGGTTCCCTGTCAGTGAAATGTTTAACAATAGTATCATACAAACTTCTTCATTACACCATAAACAAGTCATAATTAGGTGGAATACGGTATATCTTACCAATTTCCAATTAAAAGGTTGGGGTGTGTTTATAGGGACAGGTGTGCTTATTAGCTATAGGTGGAACACAATATATCTTACCAATGATTTCCAGTGGTTTTTGAGATATAAAATGGTGACACAGGTTGTTGAAAGCATCCACTTGTTCACTAGCAGGTGTTTCTCCGTGACTGAAGACAAATTCACATGATTGTTAAAACAATATGTAGTATAAAGAATTAACCATTTGTTAGTACAGCCTACAGTCTATATTTTCTGTAATTTGTTACTGTAAATCACTTGGATTTCGCGAACTGATCTCTTTATAAATATTCGCGAATACAAGATTTTGCGAACACTGATCTAGAAAAGATTTAAATTTGTGAATGATGAGCTATTAAAGTCGTGGGCTCTGTAAGACCCTTATTTTGGTACACTAACCCAGAGGTTGGTCGCCATCCAAACGTTTATTTTCATACAAATAATCGTGAAGGTTTTCAATTTGTGAAAGACAATCCTAACGTATTAACACCAAAATAAATTCCACACAAAATATAAGTGATTTACTTAAGGCTGTGTAAAATGAATCCACTAAATAATGGACAATGAAGATGATCATAAATACACTAAATAATGGACAATGAAGATGATCATAAATACACTAAATAATGGACAATGAAGATGATCATAAATACACTAAATAATGGACAATGAAGATGATCATAAATACACTAAATAATGGACAATGAAGATGATCATAAATACACTAAATAATGGACAATGAAGATGATCATAAATACACTAAATAATGGACAATGAAGATGATCATCAATACACTAAATAATGGACAATGAAGATGATCACAAATACACTAAATAATGGACAATGAAGATGATCATAAATACACTAAATAATGGACAATGAAGATGATCATAAATACACTAAATAATGGACAATGAAGATGATCATAAATACACTAAATAATGGACAATGAAGATGATCATAAATACACTAAATAATGGACAATGAAGATGATCATAAATACACTAAATAATGGACAATGAAGATGAATTTGACATCAATAAAAATAAATAAGTATGATTTGACACTTACCCCCCACACTGGAGTTTATCATAAAGACACCTACCCCCTACACTGGAGTTTATCATAAAGACACTTACCCCCTACACTGGAGTTTATCATAAAGACACTTACCCCCTACACTGTAGTTTAACATAAAGACACTTACCCCCTACAATGGAGTTTATCATAAAGACACTTACCCCCTACAATGGAGTTTATCATAAAGACACTTACCCCCTACACTGGAGTTTATCATAAACACACTTACCCCCTACACTGGAGTTTATCATAAACACACTTACCCCCTACACTGGAGTTTATCATAAAGACACTTACCCCCTACACTGGAGTTTATCATAAAGACACTTACCCCCTACAATGGAGTCTATCATAAAGACACTTACCCCCTACACTGGAGTTTATCATAAAGACACTTACCCCCTACACTGGAGTTTAACATAAAGACACTTACCCCCTACACTGGAGTTTATCATAAAGACACTTACCCCCTACACTGGAGTTTATCATAAAGACACTTACCCCCTACACTGGAGTTTATCATAAACACACTTACCCCCTACACTGGAGTTTAACATAAACACACTTACCCCCTACACTGGAGTTTATCATAAAGACACTTACCCCCCTACACTGGAGTTTATCATAAAGACACTTACCCCCTACACTGGAGTTTATCATAAAGACACTTACCCCCTACACTGGAGTTTAACATATTTACAGTCGTGATTCTTCTCTATCTCATCTTTATTGTAGAATCTGTTCGTGTTTGTCAGGTCGATCAGCAGGCCCATCTTCAACTACATCAACACAAACAAAATATTCAAATAGTATTAAGTTTCAAATATCTCTAAAACAATTAAGAAAAAGAATGTATCCTAAATTGTATGTGAAATCCTAATGACATATATTAAATCATTCATGAACAAAAGATTCCAGAGGGATCTTGGCACCTGCCATTGAATGATCTTTACCAGTCTGATAAAAGATTGGTCTTTCTCTCCTGATTATTTGATAATGTGGGGAACCTAGATATGAAGTATAAGAAAGATCTTAAAAAAAACATCTGAAATCTATCAACAACAAAAATTCAACTGTTAAAATCCAAGATGGCTGCCTGTTGGCCATTCATGCACATTCACTGTGATAGCTCAACCACCATTATCGATACAATCTGGCTCAATTGTAAATCACAATATTTGTTTTTTGAATAACTTAACTAATTAATTGCTAATTAACATAATTGGTTTCTATATCAGAACTTAAATGGTATACATACATACCGGTATACATATGAAACATAGGATCAAACTATCAATAATACATTACTTTATCAAGTCGTCCATCATAGATTCACTCATGTAAAATTTCTATAATTTAAGAATACCATGTTTTAGATATGTAGTATTATGTAAAATGTAAAGGAAAAGTCGAAATAAAAAGAGATTTAAAAGTGAAAAAAAAAATCAAAATTTCGTCACAACTAAAGGGATGAGAATCTTTTTCCCCTCCATAATTGAAAACTGAAATCACCTCATTTCAATTTCCATCCATCAATACATTATAATTTTGAATATACACAACAAACTTACTTTCATGTTTTTTAAGGAGGCAAAGAGAAGATCTGGGCTGAACCGGCTGTATTCAGGTATCTGCTCATCATACTTATCATCAAGCATAGTTTTGAATGGTAAAAACTTTGCTGAAAAAGAAAGAAAAAATATACATGAAGTGTGAACTAGAAATCTATACACGAGTGAAAAATATCAAATATTAGCTGCAAGACTGAAACATATTTGGTATTACTGAAGATACCATTAAATATTCTGTTTATTACATTTTTATAGCAAAATATGTTAGGTCAGCTTTTAATTACCACAATTGTTGTTTGTAAGAAGTGTTTTTATTGGTCAAATCAGAAAATGTGATATTTTTCATTGGACTCACTAGTGAATAATTTTGGTATTTCACTGGTAAAAATGTAATAAACAACTATATAAAACCCACGGGTTAATACAAATGTAAGAATCAAACAATGCTGATCTGACAGTTTAATATTTGTTAATCAATTGAAATCATTTTAAGTAAAATTTCAGAAATATTCTATCATTATTTTACTTGTATAAGTAAGTGAATACGGTTGCAGAGCCCATGTTAAGAAAAAGGTTGTCCACTGGATTCCAGCTGCACAACTGACCTGTCAAAAGTACTTTTCCTGATCAAGTAATTTTTTACAGTGCATTTGTTACGAGCTTTTATATATTAGCACCATGATAAATACTGTACAATGTATAAGTGTTCCTTTCCGGGGACAGTTGACCCATCTGGGAGGTGGGCCACCAAACTTCTTGCTCATGTTTGGTTTCTTTGTTTCAGTTGATAAGGTTCATCATGACCTGAAAAATATATCAAAATTTATCCCTAAATAAGCCCCATTTCTGGGAGGTAGGAAATTCCAATCTGTCATGGTACATGTTTTATAATCGTTGTTTTACATATCGATGGAACCAGGGAAAGAGTGGTGGGCATGCTTAGTGCGAAAAATATACGTCAATATATCTTTGGATATAATATGGCATTTTGGTCATGTACCATCTTGTGAAAGTACACAGGCACATATATTCCTGCATGGCTTTTCTAGAGGGTTGACCCAGTCTAACCAGCATTTCACAGAGACTGGACATGTTCCTTTGTCATTTAGTGATTATATCATCAAAGCTGATTGTCCTATACTGTACCATTTCTATCTGGTCCCAGTTGTTCAAAAGGTGATTAGAGAATTTTTTTATTTTTCCTTTACTAAAAACCTGTGAATATGTATTCATTAATACAGACAAGAAGGAAGAGGCTAAGGAATGGTAAAGAGTTTTATAAAATTTTGTCAAGTTTGTATTACCAGAAATTATTTATTATTATTATTTAGTTATTGTTACTGAAATGTGATTAGCCTTTATCGCCTTTTAAACAACTGGGCTCTGGTGTTTGTTGGGCTTTGTGTAGGGGTCCCATACACTGCAGGCATATTCTAGAGATGATCTAACCAGAGCCAAGAAGGCATCCTCTTTTATGAATGTTGAGTCTACTTTTAAATTTCTTCTAATGAGAAAACCTTGTCTACAATTGCTAACACAAATTTTCCCGATCTGTTTGACTGGTAGTATCTTTTCTTAACGTAAAAGTATTTAATAGAATTTATGTGGTGATCACTGGATTTCGGCTAAGTGCTCTGCTAATTTACTAATTCCAAAACCGAGTCCCAGTGTTCGGTCAGAAGTTATGAGTGACGCTGTATCTGGCAATAAACCAACATATGATAATTATTAATTTCAGAATGTGCAAGACGTATTTTTGGTTCTATCCTTTTCAACAATGAAAATGTCATTGGATTAATTAATCCGTTTTAACTACCATGTGCGACTCCCATACAATGGTGATATCACGAAGGTGCTACTTGCATATTGTACTCGGAATCGGATATCCACAACTTCGATTTCTTGTACAGGAAGTCAATAACCATCGGAACACCTTGGATTCCTTTATTTGAAGGAAGATAATGTCCAAGAGAATTCGAAAATTATTATTATGTTGAAATTAAAAAATAGTTTTACTTTTATATTGAAGAGCACAAAGAAACATCTTAGATAAGAGAGTTTAAATTTTAAACATATTTACTTTGTTTTAAACAATAACAATAATAACGAGAGTTGAACGATATTTCAAAAAGAAAGATGGCCGCGCTCATATAAGCTACACGAGATATTTTACGGGAAAAGGGAAAAGCAACCCATTGAATACACTGTGTTATTTTTA
Organism: Pecten maximus; assembly: GCF_902652985.1. Taxonomy (NCBI): domain Eukaryota; kingdom Metazoa; phylum Mollusca; class Bivalvia; order Pectinida; family Pectinidae; genus Pecten; species Pecten maximus. The sequence goes on along the minus strand of NC_047032.1, from coordinate 1,472,473 downwards.
GTATTTATTGGTTTAAACATTTACAATGGCAAGACATCATAGATTAAAGAAGAGAAAACCTATCTCAGATCCGGGAAAGAAGAAAGGTAGATCTAGTACAATAAATGCTAAGAACAAGAAAGCTGGACCCGCAACTCCCAACAAGAAAAATGTTCCTTCTAAATTTAAACCTAACTTTCGGAAAAGAGACACAGATGACCAGGAGTCTAAACAGAAAAAGACCAAGAAAGTGTCGTGGAAGTCAAAAGGCAAAATGGAGGAATCTGACGACGGTTCTGATTTTGAAGAGGTGTCCGATGCACTAACAAAATATAAGGTGATGAATTTACAGTTATCATATAGAATAAAATGCCCTCATGAAGATTCATCAATCTATATGATCAGTTTTTTCGAAATTGTGTGTATATTCCTTTGATCGCGTACAATACTAGCTATAAAATATGTACTGAATGGAAAAAGAAACAATAAGAAATTGCCCGGTTTACTATACGAAATAAAAAATATATATTATAAAATATAAAAGGATAATTGAAAGATAGGGAAATGGAATAATTGGGTAATTGCAAGATACGGAGCCACTCTGGCATCGATGAAAATTTTATGTTGATCCAAGGGTACCCCACTCAAAATGGACAGTGTTCAGGGCACATAAATATTATTTTTTTGTTTATGTCTCTCATAATCTGCAGTGGTTGCACAGACTCATTTGTGCATTGAATTGATCAGGGTATTGACCCTCCTCATGAGTATATATGGTTCCATTCCTCATCCAGCACCAAAGTTGATTGAAGCGCTTGGCCTATATATGTCTTATTCTTCCGTCCAACTGGCATGGTCGTCCCATAAAAGTTCAGTTGGGGAGAGTTCAGGGCTTTATGGAGTCTAGGATTAGTGCTAGTGCTGTTTAGCCAGGCATGGGGGTCCTCCTGAAACATCAGTTGTGTTAACGTTGCACATGCTGTACTAGAGGAGCAACAAGTGGTGTTAGACCTTGATCTCTATAACGGGCGACCAGGATGTTTCCTTGAATCATGACTAGGGGAGTCTTGATACCATTTGCAATCACTCCCCATGCCATGACTAATTCTCCAACAAAATTATCATTATTAATCATGTTACTATATCCACTTAGCACTGCTGGGCGCCTATAGCTAGCCAGAAACATCCAAAGCTTATAATTATATATATCACAATACATGTATACATATATTTTTGACAGACACATTTTCTGATCAGTCTTAACATATGTTAATTGGTCGTGTATATACAGTACAGACAAAGTAAATTGTCCAATTTTTTAGGCAATCCGTTCCTTTATCAAGACGCATGTAAATTGTGTGGATGACGTTATGTACTTTCCAATCAACCTGTTATATGTTAGATACATACAATGTCTGTAATACATCATGGCGTGGATGACATTATACAATCGACCTGTGATGTTTGATGCATACAATGTCTAACACAATATACACTCATTATGGGAATTCCCTTAAAAAACTTAGTTTGGAATGACATCATTGGATACTCTTTCTTTCCAGCTACAAGAAGATGATGACTCATCAGATAGCGAAAGAGAGATACAGGAGACTCGGAAACTGGTCACACAGCAAAACAGGAAAAAGAAGAAATCTGGAGGCTTTCAATCGATGGGTAAAATACACTGACTAATGTCCACCATTTATTTAACCATTTCATTTTTGAACTCTTATTTGTCTTCATATCTTTGACAAGTATCCCTAATGTCTCTTGAATCCTTGTAAGAGTTACGAAAAAACAAGGACATTTCTTGGAGTATCAGTCTCAATATTTCTTGTGCTTTTACAAATATAAATGACCACACAGGTTTTCTCTTGTCCTTATTAAAAACACTAAAAACCAAACAATAAGGGTTCAGGAATATTCTTATAATATTAAAGGAATTTTTTGATTTTATGCAGGTTTCTGTCATCAAGTCTATACAGGCATCATACGAAAAGGCTATAAAATACCGACACCCATACAGAGGAAGGTAAGATATCCATTCTGATGTTTACACAATACCGACTCCCATACAGAGGAAGGTAAGATACAACACTCATACAGAGGGAGGTAAGATATCCGTTACACAAAGACAGCCCAGTAACACTCTATTTCAACTGTCAATCACACTTTAATCTGGAAACAATCAGAATACTACTGGATAAACCAACTCTTTACCTTGACACCACTAGGGAGCAATGTCCAAGGGTAACTGTTGTATCCTACTAGATAAACCAACTCTTTACCTTGACACCACTAGGGAGCAATGTCCAAGGGTAACTGTTGTATCCTACTAGATACACGAACTCTTTACCATGACACCACTAGGGAGTAATGTCCAAGGGTTATTATTGTATCCTACTAGAGACGACACCAACTCTTTACCATGACACCACTAGGGAGCAATGTCCAAGGGTAATTATTGTATCCTACTAGATACACCAACTCTTTACCATGACACCACTAGGGAGCAATGTCCAAGGGTAACTGTTGTATCCTACTAGATACACCAACTCTTTACCATGACACCACTAGGGAGCAATGTCCAAGGGTAACTGTTGTATCCTACTAGATACACCAACTCTTTACCATAACACCTCTGAGGAGCAATGTCCAAGGGTAACTGTTGTATCCTACTAGATACACCAACTCTTTACCATGACACCACTAGGGAGCAATGTCCAAGGGTAACTGTTGTATCCTACTAGATACACCAACTCTTTACCATGACACCACTAGGGAGCAATGTCCAAGGGTAATTATTGTATCCTACTAGATACACCAACTCTTTACCATGACACCAATTAGGGAGCAATGTCCAAGGGTAACTGTTGTATCCTACTAGATACACCAACTCTTTACCATGACACCACTAGGGAGCAATGTCCAAGGGTAACTGTTGTATCCTACTAGATACACCAACTCTTTACCATGACACCTCTGAGGAGCAATGTCCAAGGGTAACTGTTGTATCCTACTAGATACACCAACTCTTTACCATGACACCACTAGGGAGCAATGTCCAAGGGTAACTGTTGTATCCTACTAGATACACCAACTCTTTACCATGACACCACTAGGGAGCAATGTCCAAGGGTAACTGTTGTATCCTACTAGATACACCAACTCTTTACCATGACACCACTAGGGAGCAATGTCCAAGGGTATATACGTAATTATTGTATCCTACTAGATACACCAACTCTTTACCAGGACACCACTAGGGAGCAATGTCCAAGGGTAACTGTTGTATCCTACTAGATACACCAACTCTTTACCATGACACCACTAGGGAGCAATGTCCAAGGGTAACTGTTGTATCCTACTAGATACACCAACTCTTTACCATGACACCACTAGGGAGCAATGTCCAAGGGTAATTGATGCATCCTCAGTCACTCCTAGTATATATGTAGGTATTATTTATGCTTATTCCTAAAGAGCATGTAAGAAAGGTCAAGGTCACTGTTAATAAGAATTGAAAATCATTGTCATTTTGTAGTAATCTTTTGTCTGTTTGGCCAGCTGTCCCTCCACAAATCTTGGTCTTGGCTGATAACTTAGTATTGAGTGATTGATTTGCATGAAATTTGCACAAAAATACACACATTGGGGTAAAATGATCAAGCCCAAGGCTCAAGGTCATTAGATGCAATGGTTGAGGTCATGGTAAAATTTTGGATCTTTTCATTATGTTATGACACTATGAAGCAATTGATTGGTCAGAATTAAACAAGGAGTCAACTGACTAAGGGTCAAGGTAACCAGGGCAGAGGTCAAGGTCAAATTTTGTATCTTTTCATTGATAAACATTTTGTTATGAAACGTTGAAGCAAATAATTGGTCAGAATTAAACAAGGAGTCAACTGACAAAGGGTCAAGGTCACCAGGTCAAAGGTCTAGGTCCAGTATTGTATCTTTTCACTATTATTAATAAATGAACATTTCAGTATGACATTATGAGAAGTCAACTGTCCAAAGATCAAGGTCACTGGATGGTTCCAAAGGTCAAGGTCAGACATGATCTCTGACTATGACCCTGGTTACTAGTGGCGGTATTTAGGGTTTAAATAAAACAAATCAAATTAAATCTAACAAAAGAGTTTTATGCAGATATTTTCATTTCTGTTAGTCCAGCAAATATGGAGGTTGATGTGTATGATGTATATAATACTCACTTGATTTTGAAGTCCAAATGTCAAACATCAATCTCGGTAATATGGGCTTCTTAATGATAATGGGGGATATATTGCCACACAACGGAGCCCTTGCTGAACTTTAAATGCATGTGTTATGTTTTTGTGAAACATTGTTTTTCCTGTATATACATATAATATAAATAATTTTCAGACTATTCCGCTGATCCTCGAGGGGAAAGACGTAGTTGCCATGGCAAGGACAGGAAGTGGAAAGACAGCGGCATTTCTTCTCCCGATGTTTGAGAAGCTCAAAATGCACACTGCTAAATCTGGAGCTAGAGCCCTTATATTGTCCCCTACAAGGGAACTGGCCCTACAGACTCTAAAATTCACCAAAGAGGTAAGAAATATACAATATAGACCAGAGGTATTTGGGGGATAAGTAATTTACTATTGTTACAGATATTTTTGATTATAAGTAACTTACTATTGTAACAGGTATCTTTTATTATAAGTAACTTACTATTGTTACAGCTATTTTTGATTATAAGTAATTTACTATTGTAACAGGTATCTTTTATTATAAGTAACTTACTATTGAAACAGGTATCTTTTATTATAAGTAACTTACTATTGTTACAGCTATTTTTGATTATAAGTAATTTACTATTGTAACAGGTATCTTTTATTATAAGTAACTTACTATTGTAACAGGTATCTTTTATTATAAGTAATTTACTATTGTTACAGAGATGTTTGATTATAAGTAACTTACTATTGTTACAGATATGTTTGATTATAAGTAATTTACTATTGTTACAGATATGTTTGATGATAGGTAATTTACTATTGTTACAGATATGTTTGATGATAGGTAATTTACTATTGTTACAGATATGTTTGATGATAGGTAATTTACTATTGTTACAGATATCTTTTATTATAAGTAATTTACTATTGTTACAGATATATTTGATTTATAAGTAACTTCAGTATTTATCATTTTAGCTTGGAAAATTTACGAGTCTGAAGGCAGCTGTCATTCTGGGAGGTGATAAGTAAGTTATATACTGTGTGATATGTATAGCATATTTAACACTTTGACTACATGTACAGGATGGGACTTATTAACTGGATGTGATAGACACGGGTTTATATAGAAGACACGGGTTTATATAGAAGACATGGGTTTATATAGAAGACATGGGTTTATATAGAAGACGTAAGTTTATATAGAAGACACGGGTTTATATAGAAGACGTAAGTTTATATAGAAGACGTAAGTTTATATAGAAGACACGGGTTTATATAGAAGACATAGGTTTATATAGAAGACATGGGTTTATATAGAAGACGTAAGTTTATATAGAAGACGTAAGTTTATATAGAAGACACGGGTTTATATAGAAAACACAGGTTTATATAGAAGACGTAAGTTTATATAGAAGACATGGGTTCATATAGAAGACACATTTTAATCACATGTATTTATGTTATTTTATGCCCCGAAAACATTACGAGGAAACATTACGTTAAGTGTTTCCACTTACAGTTGTACAGTGATCTTTCCATTTTTCATTTCCTCGTAAATTGCTTGTTAAATCAAAGCTTAAGTACTCTGTTTGACTTTAGGATTCCTTTTTATATTTTAGAATGGATGATCAGTTTTCCTCTCTACATGGGAACCCTGACATGTAAGTAAAACCTGTCTTAGCCGACATGTAAGTAAAACCTGTCTTAGCCGACATGTAAGTAAAACCTGTCTTAGCCGACATGTCAGTTAAACCTGTCTTAACTGTCCATACATGTTAGTTAAACCTGTCTTAACTGACCATACATGTAAGATAAACCTGTCTTAACTGACCATACATGTAAGTAAAACCTGTCTTAGCCGACCATACATGTAAGTTAAACCTGTCTTAACTGACCATACATGTAAGTTAAACCTGTCTTAACTGACCATACATGTAAGTTAAATCTGCCTTAACTGACCATACATGTAAGTTAAACCTGTCTTAACTGACCATACATGTAAGTAAAACCTGTCTTAACTGACCATACATGTAAGTTAAACCTGTCTTAACTGACCATACATGTAAGTTAAACCTGTCTTAACTGACCATACATGTAAGTAAAACCTGTCTTATCCGACCATACATGTAAGTAAAACCTGTCTTAACTGATCATACATGTAAGTAAAACCTGTCTTAGCCGACCATACATGTAAGTTAAACCTGTCTTAACTGACCATACATGTAAGTTAAACCTGTCTTAACTGACCATACATGTAAGTAAAACCAGTCTTATCTGACCATACATGTAAGTAAAACCTGCCTTAACTGACCATACATGTAAGTTAAACCTGTCTTAACTGACCATACATGTAAGTTAAACCTGTCTTAACTGACCATACATGTAAGTAAAACCTGTCTTAACTGACCATACATGAAAGTAAACCTGTCTTAGCCAACCATACATGTAAGTTAAACCTGTCTTAGCCGACCATACATGTAAGTTAAACCTGTCTTAGACGACCATACATGTAAGTTAAATCTTTTTTGCTGACCATACATGTAAGTTAAATCTTTTTTGCTGACCATACATGTAATTAAAACTTGCCTTAACGACCATACATGTAAGTAAAACCTGTCTTAACTGACCATACATGTAAGTTAAATATTTTTTGCTGACCATGCATGTAATTAAAACTTGCCTTAGTTGACTATACATGTTGGATAAACCGTATCACTCATAGATGGACGGATAATTTTCAGATTCCCTAATTCAATAGTGAAAAAATGTACTGTAAACGCGGAAATTTCTGCAAGAGCAAAATCTATGCTAAATATACGAAGGCCATTTGGCTGCGATAACTCGCCCTTCCCCCACTCTCACACACATATAATTTTGTCCTGTACATGTATGTGTCCACTCTCACACACATATTACTTTGTCCTGTACATGTATGTATAAGAACAATCAGTAATAATAGATTTAAGTGTGACATTGTGGTTTAAATTATTCTGCCCTTTGACAACAAATCCTTCACGTTGATGAAACATACATTGTGTTCTCCATTGGTATTTAACTGTACTTGGTATAAACTTTCAGAATCATTGCCACACCTGGACGTCTGCTACATGTGCTGGTTGAGATGAATTTACGTCTGATGAACGTGGAATATGTTGTGTTTGACGAGGCTGACAGGTATATTATTCTTCAGGTTCATTTCTGATACTGTGTACAGTAAAACTCAGGTAAGTCCAAGTCACAGGACAAAGTAAAATATTCGACTTATCTTATTATTTGACTTTACCATGTTTCTATGTACGGATATTGACAATGACATAGCTGTCCTCGGAATTCATCGGTTGTCTATTGTATGTTCATTTCCCATAATATGGTGTGACAAAGCAGCAAATAAATACAAACATTTTATATTTGATACCTATATTATTTTTATTTAATGAAATTAAGATTATAGATGCAGATAAAACAATAAAAAATACATTGCATTATAAACACTGGTCATGCAACATGCATAAATATACACACTCGCACACACGTAAGGAAGATATAGTGAATTCAATAGATAGAAATGATACAGACATTGTTCTGACAATTATATCTCAAGGATTATAAAGAACTGTTAAGTCTACTATAAAAAGAACAGACTTTTATCAAATCTAGGACACCTCAACGGTCTTTTATCAAATCTAGGACACGTCATCAATATTTTAACAAATCTAGGACAATTCATCAATCTTTTAACAAATCTAGGACACTTCATCGATCTTTTATAAAATCTAGGACACTTCATCGATCTTTTAACAAATCTAGGACACTTCATCGATCTTTTAACAAATCTAGGACACTTCATCGATCTTTTAACAAATCTAGGACAATTCATCGATCTTTTAACAAATCTAGGACACTTCATCGATCTTTTAATAAATCTAGGACACTTCAATCTTTTAACAAATCTAGGACAATTCATCGATCTTTTAACAAATCTAGGACACTTCATCGATCTTTTAACAAATCTAGGACAATTCATCGATCTTTTAACAAATCTAGGACACTTCATCGATCTTTTAACAAATCTAGGACAATTCATCGATCTTTTAACAAATCTAGGACACTTCATCGATCTTTTAACAAATCTAGGACAATTCATCTTTTTTTTAACAAATCTAGGACACTTCATCGATCTTTTATAAAATCTAGGACACTTCATCGATCTTTTAACAAATCTAGGACACTTCATCGATCGTTTAACAAATCTAGGACAATTCATCGATCTTTTAACAAATCTAGGACACTTCATCGATCTTTTATAAAATCTAGGACACTTCATCAGTCATTTAACAAATCTAGGACAATTCATCGGACTTTTAAAAATCTAGGACACTTCATCGATCTTTTTTCAAATCTAGGACACTTCATCGGTCTTTTAACAAATCTAGGACAATTCATCGGACTTTTATCAAATCTAAGACACTTCATCGATCTTTTTTCAAATCTAGGACACCTCAACGGTCTTTTATCTAATCTAGGACACTTCATCAATCATTTTAGGTTACTTCATCGATCTTTTAACAAATCTAGGACACTTCATCGATCTTTTATCTAATCTAGGACATTTCATCAATCTTTTTAGGATATTTCATTGATCTTTTAACAAATCTAGGACACTTCATCGATCTTTTAGCAAATCTAGGACACTTCATCGATCTTTTATCAAATCTAGGACACGTCATCGATCATTTAACAAATCTAGGAAGAGGGTTCTGGGTAGAAGAGTGATTAGGGTTTTAGGCAGAAGGGTCGGGGGGGGTAGCCTTTAAAAAAATTCTTAAAATTAACAAATTTCATATGTGTCCACATACAATATCTGCACTAGGCAAAATTTTTAATTGAGAATTACTTTGATTTCAAAGATGTTGACCTTTTGACCTTAATTGACAAAGTTTATACCCAGGTTATTTGAGATGGGATTCCAGGAACAGCTCCTTGAGATTATCCACCGACTGCCCGAGTCTCGCCAAACCCTACTTTTTTCTGCCACACTGCCCAAACTGCTGGTAGAGTTTGCCAAGGCTGGCCTCCACGACCCTACACTTCTACGACTTGATGTTGAAAGCAAACTCAGTAACCAGTTAGAGGTCGGAATATTGTGTTTAACAAGAAGTCTCATAGATAGAGCCGTCCAGATCAAATAGTTATAATTTCATGTTGAAATTTCATTATTAGAAACCCTGAAATCAAGCCTTAGCTTATATTTCTTATTTTTGGTGAAGACGTTAACATATTAAAGACCATCTAATTTTAGAGCGTTATTTTTTTAGAATATTTTGGAAAATAGATTTACCTGTAATTTCTCCATTCCTAAGATAAATGTCACCACACCTAAAAACGTTTTCTCTAAAGATAAATAAGGTACAAAACTAATGTAAATTCTGAAGTAAAATTATCCCTTTTTACAAAGCGTCAAAATAATTTTCAAAGGTATAATTCCCTTTTGCAACATTTCAATCATTTAATCATAATACACTCTTTACATGGGGCCTTAGCCCTGTATTGGGTGTTATTACAAAGATTTTAGGGACTAAAACTGAAAACTGGATTAGAAAAAAACAAAATTTGATCTCCTGTATTCTTTGAAGCTGACAAGTATTTTCCAGGATTGTCCAATGTGCGCCATTATTTTATTTTCAGATGTCGTTTTTTCACTGCCGAGAAGACGACAAACCGGCACTGTTGTTACATATTCTAAAGAATGTGATCGAGGATGGGAGACAAAGCGTGATATTTGTTGCAACAAAACATCATGTAGAATATCTCAACTTGGTAAGCAACACCATACGGAATATCTCATAATAGAGGAACAAGTACTCCGGGTGCCAGTATTAGTGTAATCCCATCGAGGTATAGAACAATACATTTTGATAATCAAGGCATCACTCTCTTGATTTCCTAATCATTGAAGTAGGAAACTTTTATACAGACTGTAAGGTTGTCCATCTTCTTAAATAATAAACTATGAGTGTTTTTGTGTTCAGGTCAGGTGTATTTAATAGGCCACCATCTGATATGGGGGGCTTTTGAAATCGCCCTGTGTCCGCGGTCAGTCATCCGTCTGTCGTCCTAAACAATCCTTGTTATCGCTATTTCTTGAAAAGTACTTGAGGAATATTCCAAAATTTCATGTGTAGATTTCCCTTGATCCTAGTTGTGCCATTTAGATTTAGATTTATGATCAGAAAAACAAAATGGCCGACAGGTGGCCATCTTGGATTTTGAGAATTGAAGTTTGTTATTTCTTGAAGAGTACTGGAGGGATGTTTCTTAAACTTTACATGTAGGTTCCACTTGTTCATATTATCAGATTAATAAGAGGAAAATAAAAAAAAAAGCAAAGAAGGAAAAGTAGAGAGAAGATCAGTCTGACAAAGAACCAATAAAGATCTTTCAATGGTGGGTGCCAAGATCCCTCTGTGATCTCTTGTTAGGATGAATACAGTTAATATTACTGTATTACTATACTACTGTATGGAAACATTTCTTTTCCTCTCCAGCTGCTCGAGAAAGCAGACATAAGCTCAACCTATATCTACAGTTCTCTGGACCAGACGGCTCGGAAAATCAACATCGCTAAGTTCCAGCTAAAGAAAGTGAAGGTACTGATTGTGACAGATCTTGCAGCACGAGGAATCGACATTCCTCTGTTGGACAATGTCATCAACTACAACTTCCCAGCCAAGTCTAAACTTTTTGTACATAGAGTTGGTAAGTTCAGACGGAAGTATCATCATGGATATATTTTTGTGTGCAGTGATTTTCGAACTTCTTTTTTAGTAATGAGCTATTTAACTAAAATATCTACCCAGCAAGTGATGTCAGAAGTCGCAGAAGGAAATTAATTATTACCTTTCTAATTAGATGAGTCACTCTGGACAGTGAAGTATCCAAACGGAGTAAATTAATTATTACCTTTCTAATTAGATGAGTCACTCTGGACAGTGAAGTATCCAAACGGAGTAAATTAATTATTACCTTTCTAATTAGATGAGTCACTCTGGACAGTGAAGTATCCAAACGGAGTAAATTTCCATGGCATGATATTCTTTGTTTCTATCAAAATTAAGATACATGCCAGAGTTAATCAACATGCTTGTCCACTTGAACTTTTCAATAGGTCATCAGTACTTTCCATAGGACCCCCATCTCAAGGGGCCAACTATTAATAGTGTTATTAGAACATATGCAAGAACCAATAGATGCAGGATGTCTGAGAGAGCTGGCTATCCTAATCAGGATGTCTGAGAGAGCTGGCTATCCTAATCAGGATGTCTGAGAGAGCTGGCTATCCTAATCAGGATGTCTGAGAGAGTTGGCTATCCTAATCAGGATGTCTGAGAGAGCTGGCTATCCTAATCAGGATGTCTGAGAGAGCTGGCTATCCTAATCAGGATGTCTGAGAGAGCTGGCTATCCTAATTTGACAGCGTCTGGATGAAACTGTTGATGTGATCGACCATTCTTAGTTATCTTCAGATATTTGTGGTTCATTGTGACTTACCCACCACCATCTAAGTCTAAGCCTCAACACATTTTCCCACCACCATCTAAGTCTAAGCCTCAACACATTTTCTTAACAAAGACAAGCTTAATGTCTTATGACAAAAACCAGAGGTTCTATTTAATAGAACATTTACTCTGTATGTATCTTAGTTTTATGTCATTAAAGTAAAGAATAGCAATAAACCTATGTCAGCTCTATTCAGATTTTGTTGTGTATAAACAAGATAATTACTGTCTTTTTCAAAATTTCTGCTAAAAAATCATTCATAAGCTTCAAACATTTGATTAAGCAGCAAATATTTTAAAAGCTTCTTCTTTGTGTTCAAACTGTAACCAAATCTTTCCTTCCTTGATAGTGTAATTTGTGTTAATTAGTGTTAATTAGTGTAATTTGTGTTAATTAGTGTAATTTGTGTTAGTGTGATTTGTGTTAATTAGTGTGATTTGTGTTAATTAGTGTGATTTATGTTAATTAGTGTGATTTGTGTTAATTAGTGTGATTTGTGTTAATTAGTGTAATTTGTGTTAGTGTGATTTGTGTTAATTAGTGTGATTTGTGTTAATTAGTGTGATTTATGTTAATTAGTGTGATTTGTGTTAATTAGTGTAATTTGTGTTAGTGTGATTTATGTTAATTAGTGTGATTTATGTTAATTAGTGTGATTTGTGTTAATTAGGTCGTGTGGCGAGAGCTGGCCGTAGTGGGACGGCCTTCTCCCTTGTGGCTCAGGATGAAGTACCCTACCTCATAGATCTACATGTTTTCCTCGGAAGGCCACTTAAAGTTGTGACTTCACAGACAGGCAAAGGTCAGAGTTCACAGATGTTGTACCATAAATAAACTTTCAATTCTTAGAAAGCATGTCATATATCTCTCACATAACACAAACATCTATTGTTATGTCTCACATAACACAAACCTCTATTGTTATGTCTCACATAACACAAACATCTATTGTTATGTCTCACACAACACAAACATCTATTGTTATGTCTCACATAACACAAACATCTATTGTTATGTCTCACACAACACAAACCTCTATTGTTATGTCTCACACAACACAAACATCTATTGTTATGTCTCACATAACACAAACATCTATTGTTATGTCTCACATAATACAAACATCTATTGTTATGTCTCACATAACACAAACATCTATTGTTATGTCTCACATAACACAAACATCTATTGTTATGTCTCACATAACACAATGATCTATTGTTATGTCTCACAACACAAACATCTATTGTTATGTCTCACATAACACAAACATCTATTGTTATGTCTCACATAACACAAACATCTATTGTTATGTCTCACATAACACAAACATCTATTGTTATGTCTCACATAACACAAACATCTATTGTTATGTCTCAAACAACACAAACATCTATTGTTATGTCTCACATAACACAAACATCTATTGTTATGTCTCACATAACACAAACATCTATTGTTATGTCTCAAACAACACAAACATCTATTGTTATGTCTCACATAACACAAACATCTATTGTTATGTCTCACATAACACAAACATCTATTGTTATATCTCACATAACACAAACATCTATTGTTATGTCTCACACAACACAAACATCTATTGTTATGTCTCACATAACACAAACATCTATTGTTATGTCTCACATAACACTATGATATATTGTTATGTCTCACATAACACAAATATCTATTGTTATGTCTCACATAATACAAACATCTATTGTTATGTCTCACATAACACAAACATCTATTGTTATGTCTCACATAACACAAACATCTATTGTTATGTCTCACATAATACAAACATCTATTGTTATGTCTCACAATAACAAACATCTATTGTTATGTCTCACATAACACAAACATCTATTGTTGTCTCACATAACACAAACATATATTGTTATGTCTCAAACAACACAAACATCTATTGTTATGTCTCACATAACACAAACATCTATTGTTAGGTCTCACACAACACAAACATCTATTGTTATGTCTCACATAACACAAACCTCAATTGTTATGTCTCACATAATACAAACATCTATTGTTATGTCTCACATAACACAAACATCTATTGTTATGTCTCACACAACACAAACATCTATTGTTATGTCTCACATAACACAAACATCTATTGTTATGTCTCACATAACACAAACATCTATTATGTCTCACATAGAACAAACATCTATTGTTATGTCTCACATAACACAAACATCTATTGTTATGTCTCACATAGAACAAACATCTATTGTTATGTCTCACATAACACAATGATCTATTGTTATATCTCACATAACACAAACATCTATTGTTATGTCTCACATAACACAAACATCTATTGTTATGTCTCACACAACACAAACATCTATTGTTATGTCTCACATAACACAAACATCTATTGTTATGTCTCACATAACACAAACATCTATTGTTATGTCTCACACAACACAAACATCTATTGTTATGTCTCACATAACACAAACATCTATTGTTAGGTCTCACACAACACAAACATCTATTGTTATGTCTCACATAACACAAACATCTATTGTTATGTCTCACATAACACAAACATCTATTGTTATGTCTCACATAACACAAACATCTATTGTTATGTCTCACATAACACAAACATCTATTGTTATGTCTCACATATAACAAACATCTATTGTTATGTCTCACACAACACAAACATCTATTGTTATGTCTCACACAACACAAACATCTATTGTTATGTCTCACATAGAACAAACATCTATTGTTATGTCTCACACAACACAAACATCTATTGTTATGTCTCACACAACACAAACATCTATTGTTATATCTCGCATAACACAAACATCTATTGTTATGTCTCACATAACACAAACATCTATTGTTATGTCTCACATAACACAAACATCTATTGTTATGTCTCACATAACACAAACATCTATTGTTATGTCTCACACAACACAAACATCTATTGTTATGTCTCACACAACACAAACATCTATTGTTATGTCTCACATAACACAATGATCTATTGTTATATCTCACATAACACAAACATCTATTATGTCTCACACAACACAAACATCTATTGTTATGTCTCACACAACACAATGATCTATTGTTATGTCTCACATAATACAAACATCTATTGTTATGTCTCACATAACACAAACATCTATTGTTATGTCTCACATAATACAAACATCTATTGTTATGTCTCACATAACACAAACATCTATTGTTATGTCTCACATAACACAAACATCTATTGTTATGTCTCACATAACACAAACATCTATTGTTATGTCTCACATAACACAAACATCTATTGTTATGTCTCACATAACACAAACATCTATTGTTATGTCTCACAATAACAAACATCTATTGTTATGTCTCACATAACACAAACATCTATTGTTGTCTCACATAACACAAACATCCATTGTTATATCTCACATCTATTGTTATGAAATGGTATGTCCAAAATCTACGTCCCTCTAGTGACATGTCACAGTAGGTTATTGTAAGATAATGATGAGTAAGCTTATTACCAGACTTGTCCCACTATAAATACAGTTTACATTATTTAACAGATTATTATATAAACAATTCTTCATTGACAGACATGCTGTATTGTGGTTTATTTGAGTGAAAAGTAGATTTTATTGATAGATGACATAGGTAAATTTTGAATACTTTGAGGTTTTATTGATAGATGATATAGGTAAATATCAAAAGAATTTGTTTTTGTAGATGGTGATGGCCTTTATGGCAGTGTACCTCAAACGGTCGCAGACGAAATGAGCGAGAAGATTCGAATCTGGACATCTCAATCTATTGACTTGGTTTGTATTCCGGTGATACCCAACACCATGATCAAATCCCAAATAAAATTCCTGCAAAATAACAATAATATTCTGTAACAGAAAATGTTCATGTCTACTTTCTACTGTGGTTTGGTGTTTTCAAATTATTTCATGGGTACCAACCTTTGTGGTCAGACCATGTAACACTAATGTAACAATAACAATGTAATAATGATATAACAATGTAACAATAATGTAACAGTAACAATGTAACAATAATGTAACAATAATGTAACAATGTAACAATAATGTAACAGTAACAATGTAACAATAATGTAACAGTAACAATGTAACAATAATGTAACAATGACAATGTAACAATCATGTAACAACAATAATGTAACAACAATAATGTAACAATAATGTAACAGTGACAATGTAACAACAATAATGTAACAATAATGTAACAACAACAATGTAACAATAATGTAACAATAATGTAACAACAACAATGTAACAATAACAATGTAACAATAATGTAACAGTAACAATGTAACAATAATGTAACAATGTAACACTAATGTAACAGTAACAATGTAACAATAATGTAACAATGTAACAACAATGTAACAATAATGTAACAATGTAATGATGTAACAATGTAACAATAATGTAACAGTAACAATGTAACAATAATGTAACAATGTAACACTAATGTAACAGTAACAATGTAACAACAATGTAACAATAATGTAACATTTAACAATAATGTAACAATGTAACAATGTAACAGTAACAATGTAACAATAATGTAACAATGTAACAATAATGTAACAATGTAACAATAATGTAACAATGTAACAATAATGTAATAATGTAACAATACAATGCCTTTTTGGTGAATATCCTAATTAGGGACCATTTAGATAATGATTTCCAGCTTTAAAGACTTTGGCGTGCTGTTCAGTTTGGTAAATAATGAAAAATTGTATTCTCACCTTTATTTAATTTGTCAATCCAGGAGAACCTGAAGCAGGTCAGTTTGAATGCTCAGAAGAAGTATGTGACGTCTCGTCAAGCTCCAGCATCAGAGTCTTTGAAACGTTTCAAAGAAATGAATCGTAATGGTGTAATTCCTGGAGTTCATCCTATATTTGGTAATGTTGATTGTAATGGATACTCAGTGTGTATCTGTAACGGCTCGAGTTCATCCTATATTTGGTAATGTTGATTGTAATGGATACTCAGTGTGTATCTGTAACAGCTCGAGTTCATCCTATATTTGGTAATGTTGATTGTAATAGATACTCAGTGTGTATCTGTAACAGCTCGTGTTCATCCTATATTTGGTAATGTTGATTGTAATGGATACTCAGTGTGTATCTGTAACAGCTCGAGTTCATCCTATATTTGGTAATGTTGATTGTAATGGATACTCGGTGTGTATCTGTAACAGCTCGAAACCTTTACTATGTAAAAGGCACTGTACCGCCAGTCCGAGTCCTGACCTGCATTTAAAACAAAGATTTGTATGCTTATTAAGTCATATATTCAAAGAAAAGTTTCCATGTAAAATCAGGGTTGATGTTTTTTTTGTATTGGCAGATCTGAGATGAACAACCTTTATAAAGACATTAGTGAAAAAAAAACTTCTCTAAAAAGTGTGCTATATAGGGCAGATGTACTAATATTAATACTAATGTTTTATTTAATTTTGTAAAAAATTGTTTTATCTAATTTTGTAACATTTATTTAACTCTGCCACACAGGTGATCTGAGTGAAGACTCGGAGATGGAGCGTATCAACCTGCTTAACTCACTAAAGTCCTACAAAAGCAATAGTGTAAGTATATAAGGTGGTACAGGAGACTCACGACCTCTAAATGTGATCCTGTAGTTTATTTTATCCCAATAAGTTCGAAAGCTTATCAATCCACATGTTCTTTATTTGTAGGATTGAAGAAATGAAATCTGAATTAAGATATATGTTAAATGTCACCCTCACAGAGATAGCTGGTGGCCGTTATTGTGTCTATGTTAAATGTCACCCTCACAGAGATAGCTGGTGGCCGTTATTGTGTCTATGTTAAATGTCACCCTCACAGAGATAGCTGGTGGCCGTTATTGTGTCTATGTTAAATGTCACCCTCACAGAGATAGCTGGTGGCCGTTATTGTGTCTATGTTAAATGTCACCCTAACAGAGATAGCTGGTGGCCGTTATTGTGTCTATGTTAAATGTCACCCTCACAGAGATAGCTGGTGGCCGTTATTGTGTCTATGTTAAATGTCACCCTCACAGAGATAGCTGGTGGCCGTTATTGTGTCTATGTTAAATGTCACCTTCACAGAGATAGCTGGTGGCCGTTATTGTGTCTATGTTAAATGTCACCCTCACAGAGATAGCTGGTGGCCGTTATTGTGTCTATGTTAAATGTCACCCTCACAGAGATAGCTGGTGGCCGTTATTGTGTCTATGTTAAATGTCACCCTCACAGAGATAGCTGGTGGCCGTTATTGTGTCTATGTTAAATGTCACCCTCACAGAGATAGCTGGTGGCCGTTATTGTGTCTATGTTAAATGTCACCCTCACAGAGATAGCTGGTGGCCGTTATTGTGTCTATGTTAAATGTCACCCTCACAGAGATAGCTGGTGGCCGTTATTGTGTCTATGTTAAATGTCACCCTAACAGAGATAGCTGGTGGCCGTTATTGTGTCTATGTTAAATGTCACCCTCACAGAGATAGCTGGTGGCCGTTATTGTGTCTATGTTAAATGTCACCCTCACAGAGACAGCTGGTGGCCGTTATTGTGTCTATGTTAAATGTCACCCTCACAGAGACAGCTGGTGGCCGTTATTGTGTCTATGTTAAATGTCACCCTCACAGAGACAGCTGGTGGCCGTTATTGTGTCTATGTTAAATGTCACCCTAACAGAGATAGCTGGTGGCCGTTATTGTGTCTATGTTAAATGTCACCCTCACAGAGACAGCTGGTGGCCGTTATTGTGTCTATGTTAAATGTCACCCTCACAGAGGTAGCTGGTGGCCGTTATTGTGTCTATGTTAAATGTCACCCTCACAGAGACAGCTGGTGGCCGTTATTGTGTCTATGTTAAATGTCACCCTCACAGAGATAGCTGGTGGCCGTTATTGTGTCTATGTTAAATGTCACCCTCACAGAGATAGCTGGTGGCCGTTATTGTGTCTATGTTAAATGTCACCCTAACAGAGATAGCTGGTGGCCGTTATTGTGTCTATGTTAAATGTCACCCTCACAGAGATAGCTGGTGGCCGTTATTGTGTCTATGTTAAATGTCACCCTCACAGAGACAGCTGGTGGCCGTTATTGTGTCTATGTTAAATGTCACCCTCACAGAGACAGCTGGTGGCCGTTATTGTGTCTATGTTAAATGTCACCCTCACAGAGACAGCTGGTGGCCGTTATTGTGTCTATGTTAAATGTCACCCTAACAGAGATAGCTGGTGGCCGTTATTGTGTCTATGTTAAATGTCACCCTCACAGAGACAGCTGGTGGCCGTTATTGTGTCTATGTTAAATGTCACCCTCACAGAGGTAGCTGGTGGCCGTTATTGTGTCTATGTTAAATGTCACCCTCACAGAGATAGCTGGTGGCCGTTATTGTGTCTATGTTAAATGTCACCCTCACAGAGATAGCTGGTGGCCGTTATTGTGTCTATGTTAAATGTCACCCTCACAGAGATAGCTGGTGGCCGTTATTGTGTCTATGTTAAATGTCACCCTAACAGAGATAGCTGGTGGCCGTTATTGTGTCTATGTTAAATGTCACCCTCACAGAGATAGCTGGTGGCCGTTATTGTGTCTATGTTAAATGTCACCCTCAAAGAGACAGCTGGTGGCCGTTATTGTGTCTATGTTAAATGTCACCTAACAGAGATAGCTGGTGGCCATTATTGTGTCTTGTTTGTCTGTAACACATGATCAACCTTCACATTAATCTCCATATCAACCAAGATGCTTCCTTTCTAGCTTTCTTGTCTTTCCTTTCTTATTTTTTCTGTTAATGTCTCCTTTAGACGTTGTATGACCTTGACTGTTGGTGTCTCCTTTAGACGTTGTATGACCCTGACTGTTGGTGTCTCCTTTAGACGTATGACCTTGACTGTTGGTGTCTCCTTTAGACTATGACCTTGACTGTTGGTGTCTCCTTTAGACGTTGTATGACCCTGACTGTTGGTGTCTCCTTTAGACATTGTATGACCTTGACTGTTGGTGTCTCCTTTAGACGTATGACCTTGACTGTTGGTGTCTCCTTTAGACGTATGACCTTGACTGTTGGTGTCTCCTTTAGACATTGTATGACCTTGACTGTTGGTGTCTCCTTTAGACATTGTATGACCTTGACTGTTGGTGTCTCCTTTAGACATTGTATGACCTTGACTGTTGGTGTCTCCTTTAGACATTGTATGACCCTGACTGTTGGTGTCTCCTTTAGACATTGTATGACCCTGACTGTTGGTGTCTCCTTTAGACGTATAACCTTGACTGTTGGTGTCTCCTTTAGACGTTGTATGACCTTGACTGTTGGTGTCTCCTTTAGACATTGTATGACCTTGACTGTTGGTGTCTCCTTTAGACATTGTATGACCCTGACTGTTGGTGTCTCCTTTAGACGTATAACCTTGACTGTTGGTGTCTCCTTTAGACGTTGTATGACCTTGACTGTTGGTGTCTCCTTTAGACATTGTATGACCCTGACTGTTGGTGTCTCCTTTAGACATTGTATGACCTTGACTGTTGGTGTCTCCTTTAGACGTTGTATGACCTTGACTGTTGGTGTCTCCTTTAGACGTTGTATGACCCTGACTGTTGGTGTCTCCTTTAGACATTGTATGACCCTGACTGTTGGTGTCTCCTTTAGACATTGTATGACCCTGACTGTTGGTGTCTCCTTTAGACGTATAACCTTGACTGTTGGTGTCTCCTTTAGACGTTGTATGACCTTGGCTGTTGGTGTCTCCTTTAGACATTGTATGACCTTGACTGTTGGTGTCTCCTTTAGACATTGTATGACCCTGACTGTTGGTGTCTCCTTTAGACATTGTATGACCTTGACTGTTGGTGTCTCCTTTAGACGTTGTATGACCTTGACTGTTGGTGTCTCCTTTAGACATTGTATGACCCTGACTGTTGGTGTCTCCTTTAGACATTGTATGACCTTGACTGTTGGTGTCTCCTTTAGACATTGTATGACCTTGACTGTTGGTGTCTCCTTTAGACATTGTATGACCCTGACTGTTGGTGTCTCCTTTAGACATTGTATGACCCTGACTGTTGGTGTCTCCTTTAGACATTGTATGACCTTGACTGTTGGTGTCTCCTTTAGACTATGACCTTGACTGTTGGTGTCTCCTTTAGACATTGTATGACCCTGACTGTTGGTGTCTCCTTTAGACATTGTATGACCTTGACTGTTGGTGTCTCCTTTAGACGTTGTATGACCCTGACTGTTGGTGTCTCCTTTAGACTATGACCTTGACTGTTGGTGTCTCCTTTAGACATTGTATGACCTTGACTGTTGGTGTCTCCTTTAGACATTGTATGACCTTGGCTGTTGGTGTCTCCTTTAGACGTTGTATGACCCTGACTGTTGGTGTCTCCTTTAGACGTATAACCTTGACTGTTGGTGTCTCCTTTAGACGTTGTATGACCTTGACTGTTGGTGTCTCCTTTAGACGTTGTATGACCCTGACTGTTGGTGTCTCCTTTAGACGTATAACCTTGACTGTTGGTGTGTCCTTTAGACATTGTATGACCTTGACTGTTGGTGTCTCCTTTAGACATTGTATGACCTTGGCTGTTGGTGTCTCCTTTAGATGTTGTATGACCCTGACTGTTGGTGTCTCCTTTAGATGTTGTATGACCTTGACTGTTGCTGTCCCCTTTAGAGGTTGTATGACCTTGACGTATGACACTGACACAATGCCAGTCAGTTTGCACACAAACTATAAGCAACAGAGAACTAATATTTGCCCAGGAGATACATGGGGAAGAGAACATTCAAGATGACCTTGACCTATTTTGAAGGTCACAGAGTCAAATATGTTCAAAAACTTCAGTAAGTTCTTCTCAAGTTCCTGAAAACCCAGAGGCCTGATATTTTTACGGCAGGTACCTAGTACAGAGTAGTATAAAGTGTCCTCATATAAACGACCTTTAGCTATTTTCAAGGTCACTGTGGCCAGATATTCAAAAGTTCTTCTAAAGAAATGTAGTGTTTTACATTGATCCAAAACCCTACATTATGATTCACCTTACATCAGTGAATCATTTCACCATTACAAATATTACATAAAATATCCTTAAAGATCACTTACACATTACATGGGGGCTTCATATTTATCAGTATGATATTAATGTCCTTGTATTGGCCTACACCATAAAGTCAAAATATAAAGAATAATGGTTATATACTTTAAAATAGATAAAATAAATATGTACGAATACTATATATTTCAGACAATTTTCGAAGTTAATTCTACAGCTAAGACGCAAGCATTTTCTGTGATGAAGTCAAAGAGAGGCTGGCATCAAAACGTTATAGAGCGCAGGACAGAGAAAATGTCAGCCTTCCAAGAAAAGTTGTCGCAAAAATTGTCAGATGAAAGACTACATTCTCAGGAGACAGCAGAGGACACAGAGTTAGAGGTGCATGATGGGAAATTTATTACTTCCTTTTTATGGTGTACATTCATTTGATAACAGCCCTGCATAGGTCAAATGTTACTGTTGGATGTTAAGATTTTAAATTAAAAAGCAAATTATTTTTGGATAATAATGGCCTATGTGCATTTTCTGTTACCTCCTTGAAAAATCAATGTTGGAAATTTTTTATTTTCTTCCATACATATGCGTACACGTAGCAATACATAATATTGGTGTATATTTAATTGCAACAATTACACTTTTTCATTGGCTTAATAAAAATTCGCTTATTAATACATGAAGTATACCTCAGATGCAGTTTCGTCCCAATACATTAAATCGTGCAATCGTATAAAATGAATGTGTTCATCACGATTTCATATTATCTCATTGTGTAATGTGGCTGATAGAACATGCTCTTTTATATATATATATATATATATATTTTTATTGTGTTGCTATAGCTATTTGTGGTATAATTCAGGTAAGGATATTGCCATATTAATTCAGAAGAAAACTTTTTATACATGTAGATATACAAAAAAAAAAGGACATACATAAAGACTTCTTACATGCACAGACTCATACTTTAACAGTAATAGAGTTCTAAAAGTAACAATAACAAGTTTTTCTTTTTTTGATTTGTTACGTTACAAGTGCTTTCAAATCAACCCATCGTTTTTCAAATTTTTGGACAGTCATATTTTTCCTATGAATGTACTGTTCAATTTTGTAATGTTTTTCTAGTTCCATTTTGAATACAAATAGAGCAGGCAGATGATTTTTATACTTTTGCTTGTATATGTGTAATTTTGCTAAAACAATAATTAAGTTTATGTTGTTTATTTCGTTGTCCGTTTTCCCAAGGATAATTTTCTCATCTAAATTATAAACGATCAAGATGATTTGCTGAACGAAATAAAAAACTTTTACGTAAATTTATATGCAAGTAAAGATAATGAATTAGAAGAAGTAGATTTGGATATTCTTCTCGGGGATTATGAAGTACCTAAAATAGACAATGAAATTAAATCAGAGTTAGATCAACCAATTACCATGAAAGAACTAGCTCATTCAGTAAAATGTCTTAAAAATGGCAAAAGTCCCGGCCCAGATGGGTATACATCAGAATTCTATAAGTTCTTTTGGATTGATCTCAAGTTTTTTATCACGAAATCCTTAACTATGGGTATTCAAAAAGGCGAGTTATCACTTACAAAAAAACAAGGTGTTGTATCTCTACTACCTAAGGGTAATAAACCCAGAGAACTCCTAAAAAATTGGAGACCAATATCTCTTCTTAATGTTTCCTATAAAATACTCTCTAATGCAGTTGCTTATCGATTAAAAGAGGTTTTAAACAGTATAATACATGAAAATCAAAGGGGTTTTTTAAAAGGTAGATTTATTGGTGAAAATGTTAGACAAATTTATGACTTAATGCAATATGCAGAAGAGAAGGAGATACCTGGTTTATTATTATTAATAGATTTCGAAAAGGCCTTCGACTCTATTTCATGGAACTTCATAACAAAGGTTTTAACATATTTTAACTTTGGTAATTATTTCAAAAATGTTATCCATACTTTATTCCAAAAGGCATCTTTATTTGTTACACAACATGGTTTTTTCTCTCAATTTTTAGCTCACCTGGACCGAAGGTCCGGTGAGCTTATGCCATGGCGCGTCGTCCGTCGTCCGTCCGTCCGTCAACATTTGCTTCAAATCGCTACTAGTCATAAAGTTCTTATTGGATTTTGACCAAATTTGGCCAGAAACATCCTTGGCAGAATGGGAACAGATTTTGCATAAATGGTGATTCTGACCCCCGAGGGGCCAAAGGGGCGGGGCCAAATATGGGAAATAGAGGTAATTCCTCTAAATCTCTACTAGTCATAAAGTTATGAATGGATTTGAACCCAATTTGGTCAGAAACATCCTTGGGGGAAGGGGAAAAGATTGTGCATAAATGGTGGCTCTGACCCCAAACGGACCACAGGGGCGGGGCCCAATAGGGGAAATAAAGGTAATTCCTTTAAATCGCTACTTGTCATAAAGTTATGAATGGATTTGAACCCAATTTGGTCAGAAACATCCTTGGGGGAAGGGGAAGAGATTTTGCATAAATGGTGGCTCTGACCCCCAAGGGGCCAAAGGGGCGGGGCCCCAATAGGGGAAATAAAGGTAATTCCTTTAAATCACTACTAGTCATAAAGTTATGAATGGATTTGAAGCCAATTTGGTCAGAAACATCCTTGGGAGAAGGGGAAAAGATTTTGCATAAATGGTGGCTCTGACCCCAAAGGGGCTAAAGGGGCGGGGCCCAATCGGGGAAATAAAGGTAATTCCTTTAAATCGCTACTTGTCATAAAGTTATGAATGGATTTGAACCCAATTTGGTCAGAGATATCTTTAGGGGAAGGGGAACAGATTTTGCATAAATGGTGGCTCTGACCCCAAAGGGGCTAAAGGGGCGGGGCCAAATATGGGAAATAGAGGTAATTCCTCTAAATTGCTACTAGTCATAAAGATACAAATGGATTTGAACCCAATTTGGTCAGAAACATCCTTGGGGGAAGGGGAAGAGATTTTGCATAAATGGTGGCTCTGACCCCCAAGGGGCCAAAGGGGCAGGGCCCAATAGGGGAAATAGAGGTAATTCCTTTAAATCACTACTTGTCATAAAGTTATGAATGGATTTGAACCCAATTTGGTCAGAGATATCTTTAGGGGAAGGGGAACAGATTTTGCATAAATGGTGGCTCTGACCCCAAAGGGGCTAAAGGGGCGGGGCCAAATATGGGAAATAGAGGTAATTCCTCTAAATTGCTACTAGTCATAAAGATACAAATGGATTTGAACCCAATTTGGTCAGAAACATCCTTGGGGGAAGGGGAAGAGATTTTGCATAAATGGTGGCTCTGACCCCCAAGGGGCCAAAGGGGCAGGGCCCAATAGGGGAAATAGAGGTAATTCCTTTAAATCACTACTAGTCATAAAGTTATGAATGGATTTGAACCAAATTTGGTCAGAAACATCCTTGGGGGAAGGGGAACAGATTTTGCATAAATGGTGATTCTGACCCCCGAGGGGCCAAAGGGGCGGGGCCAAATATGGGAAATAGAGGTAATTCCTCTAAATCTCTACTAGTCATAAAGTTATGAATGGATTTGAACCCAATTTTTGGTCAGAAACATCCTTGGGGGAAGGGGAACAGATTTTGAATAAATGGTGGCTCTGACCCCAAAGGGACCAAAGGGGCGGGGCCCAATAGGGGAAATAGAGGTAATTCCTTTAAATCGCTACT
Organism: Pecten maximus; assembly: GCF_902652985.1. Classification (NCBI taxonomy): domain Eukaryota; kingdom Metazoa; phylum Mollusca; class Bivalvia; order Pectinida; family Pectinidae; genus Pecten; species Pecten maximus. The sequence continues at coordinate 1,446,910 of NC_047032.1, read as the reverse complement.
TGTCATAAAGTTATGAATGGATTTGAACCCAATTTGGTCCGAAACATCCTTGGGGAAGGGGAACAGATTGTGCATAAATGGTGACTCTGACCCTAAAGGGGCCAAAAGGGCAGGGCCCAGTGGGGGAAATAGAGGAAATTCCTTTAAATCGCTACTTGTCATAAAGTTATGAATGGATTTGAACCCAATTTGGTCCGAAACAGGGGAACAGATTTTGCATAAATGGTGACTCTGACCCCCGAATGGCCAAAGGGGCGGGGCCCAATAGGTGAAATAGAGGTAATTCCTTTAAATCGCTACTAGTCATAAAGTGATGAATGCATGTTCTATAAACAATTCGTGAGGTCTTTCAGACCTTAGAGAGTCTGGACTTCATTAATCTTTAAAGCAGTTCGGATTCCCACACTATAACCATATATAGCATTGTTAGAGTTTTACAAATAAAACAAATTGAATATGAACATTATTTCGACATTTGGTCTAATCCAACCAGGTGAGCGATACAGGCCCCATGGGCCTCTTGTTTAATATTGGTAGAGGATGTAGACAAGGCGATCCGCTGTCACCCTATCTTTTTATTATGTGTGTGGAGATACTTGGCATATTAATAAGAAATGATAAAGACATAAAAGGCATCAAAGTCGGTAATAAAGAATTCAAGTTATCACAGTATGCAGATGATACTAGTCTCACATTAGATGGCTCAGACAAAGCACTCAAGAAAACTTTAGATCTTCTTACTCAATACGCCAAATACTCTGGGTTAAAACCCAACATCGAAAAATCAATGTTGATAGGTAAAAACTTTGCATCTTAGCTCTTTCAAAACCGAACATCATTGATATGCTAAATTGAAAAAATCCATTAATTTTTGCTACTTTTCCATATGTTGAAGTATCATTTGATTTACATTTTAGGTCACCTTAGGAAGTCTCAGGTGACCTATTCTAATCGCCTTTTGTCCATCGTCGTGCGTCGTCCGTTCGTAAACAATTTAGATTTTTGACCTTTTTCTCCAAAACCGTTATACCAAATTCAATGAAATTTGGTAGGGAGCTTCTATGGCTAAAGGTCAACCAAGATTGTGAATTATATGGTCCCCACCCCCAGCGGTCTGAGGGCTTGGACTAATGAGTGGGGCCAAAACGGGTCAGTTAAATTAACTGAAATATAACGTAACTCAGGCAACCGTCAAGGCCTGTGGGCCTCTTGTTGATAAAATTTTTGTCAAAAAACATTCTCAGTTTTAATGCTGAGGTATTGTGTTAATTGTCTGTCAACTTAACACTGCTAGTCACGAACCACTGAACTGATTTCAACAGTGGAAATCAAATTGGTTAAAATTCTTCTTCTATAGGAATGAAAGGTCCGTAGCATAATTTGGTGAATGGGAACAATTTTGTTGAAATGGTTGGTCTGCCGTTCCCCCCTCCAAATACTGTAAACCACTTATATTTCGTGTGGGATTTATTTTCGCGTTTATTCGCGAGGAGAGTACAACGTGAATTCAAATCCCCCGCGAATATTTATATAAGAATGACAAGAATAAGTGGCATAGATTAAGAATCTACCGTAATATTTAGTTGGTGAACAGACATCGCCGTTAAAGTAATAATAGAATGATAAATTATATACTTATATCAGATTGTAATTTTATTTAATCAAGTATTCGCGAATAAGTTGAATGAGGTGACTTCGCGAAATACAAGTGATTTACAGTAGGAGTAATATAGCACTGTTTTCAGAATATTTCTGTAGAAATGTAGTGTTTCCCTATACCCCATATTTACTACCATGTGAGTGATGCAGGCCCTCTGAACCTCTTGTTCACTTAATTCTCAATTCTCATGTTGTTGTTTTTTCTAAAATTTGAAAACAACAGTCAGCATTCAGCAAAGTAATTGGAGGGAAATCTAGTCAGCGAGTCTTCACACCTAAACAGAAAAAACGCAAGTTGATGGAAATAAAGGATGAAGAAAACTATCTCCATTACCGACCCGCTGACTTCCAATCAGAAAGAGGGTAAGTTACTTTTGTTTACAGTTAATTTCTTCTAACATCCAGTTAGAATTAAGATACATGTAAAGTCCTGTATGATTAGTCTGGATTTTGATGAAGTCCTGTACAATTTTACCTTCATTAGTCTGGATTTTGATGAAGTCCTATACAATTTTACCTTCATTAGTCTGGATTTTGATGAAGTCCTGTACACTTTTACCTTCATTAGTCTTGATTTTGATGAAGTCCTGTACAATTTCACCTTCATTAGTCTTGATTTTGATGAAGTCCTGTACAATTTTACCTGTAATTAGTCTGGATTTTGATGAAGTCCTGTACAATTTTACCTTCATTAGTCTGGATTTTGATGAAGTCCTGTACAATTTTACCTTCATTAGTCTTGATTTTGATGAAGTCCTGTACAATTTTACCTGTAATTAGTCTGGATTTTGATGAAGTCCTGTACAATTTTACCTTCATTAGTCTGGATTTTGATGAAGTCCTGTACACTTTTACCTGTAATTAGTCTGGATTTTGATTAAGTTTTTCAGTGTTATTTGCTTTGTTACAGGTACAGTCTGGGCTCCACATTTGATAAAGATACTGCTGCTGTCCAGTTTGATATAACTGGGGACGATGACGATGCTCTCAAGAAACTTAAAACTTCTGTCCGATGGTAAGACCAACTATCGTTAATTTTAATAGCAAGTAAAGACAAAGGACGTACAGTATTTATAAGGTGAAAAGCTCAGTGTTAAGCCCAAGCATGTATTTAAGTCGTGCATCGTCGGTGGTCTGGAAAGAATTATGGGGATGGACTTAACTTGACTATAACAGTGGACTCAGTCTTAACTTGACTCTGTCTTAACTTGACTCTGTCTTAACTTGACTCTGTCTTAACTCGACTCTGTCTTAACTCGACTCTGTCTTAACTCGACTCTGTCTTAACTTGACTCTGTCTTAACTTGACTCTGTCTTAACTCGACTCTGTCTTAACTCGACTCTGTCTTAACTCGACTCTGTCTTAACTCAACTGTCTTAACTTGACTCTGTCTTAACCAGGGAGTCAGATATCGAATCAGAAAATGAGATGACCGTGACTACAGAGATGTATGTGTACTGAACTCATCGATAAAAGGGGGGGGGGGGGGGGGGGGGTTCAGTTGATGTCTACTCATTTAGATAAATTGAAAAAAGAATCATTCAGATGAAAGGGAGTCTACTCATTTAGATAAATTGAAAGTTCTATTCAAGCAAATGCTGTAAACTAAAACGGTAAATTGTCGATGTTGTCCCAGTTGAAAATATAATGATATTGAAGGAATGTAATAGCCGTGTTAAATTTTGAATACTTTTTGTACCTATTTTGCATTATCAAATCAACATTGTTTCACAATCGGATAAAACATTGAAGTTTTATGATTTGTGTGTATACATTAGCTACACACATGTATATAACACAGCCATGTTATAATTTTATTGTTATCATAAAATCAGCCTCTACAATCTGAAACACTCTATAAACCGACCAAATCATATCATCCCTATAAACCGACCAAATCATATCATCCCTATAAACCGACCAAATCATATCATCCCTATGGATTTTGATTTAGTAAAATTCAAAATACCCCTTAGACTTGTCGGATACATCAATGAGAGAGGATGCTTTCCATATCAAATAAACATTTACGTGATTTTTTCAGGGATAGAAAGAAGAAAAAGTTTGTGAAGGATGACAACAACGACCCTAAGAAAAAGAAGATCCGCACAGAAAGTGGGGCATGGATCCCTGCCTCCTACAAGTCCAACGCATATCCTTTTACACTAAAGGTTTCTTTGTTCCCGGGTTCAAATTTTTTGCAGCTTCAAATATATAGAAGCAATTGGAATTAAATGATTTTGGTGTTGATTATACTGACAAGTAGTTGTCCTCTGCTGACCAGAACTTATGGAAAACAAATTCTTAGTGGGATTTCACTGTTAGTGGTGTGAGTATAAAAGTTACAACTCTCTTTGAGTCTCAAGTTTTTACCCGTTAGTCCGGTGACCGTTCCGGCCCGTAGGCCTCTTGTCTTGTTTTCAAATCAAACATGCATCTCTAAAAATAAATGAATAAATGAAAATTTTCAAGAAAAAAATGTGATTTGAGCAGGTTTGGCAATAGTCTCTAGAGCATGAGAAATAGCGAAAAATATTAAATATCCAGAAAAAAATGAAAAAAACATTAGTGTATTATAGTGACAAAGTGGTCTATTGTTTGTCGTGTATTATAGTGACAAAGTGGTCTATTGTTTGTCGTGTATTATAGTGACAAAGTGGTCTATTGTTTGTCGTGTATTATAGTGACAAAGTGGTCTATTGTTTGTCGTGTATTATAGTGACAAAGTGGTCTATTGTTTGTCGTGTATTATAGTGACAAAGTGGTCTATTGTTTGTCCTTAACATGTCGTACTTATAAGGAATGGCAGAACAAGAATAAGGTTGATGATGCTGACAGCGATCATAGTGATGATAACGATCATAAACACTTCAAGGTTCTCCGAGGCAAGGGCAGGAAATGTAAGTAAAATTCACTCAATACCATACACAGAAAATTTTAAATCTTTTCATCTTTACTGTTAGACCTCATATTGAGTTAGGTCTAACAGTTATCTTCTGTATATAAATAATAGTCCAGTCAATTTAGCTGAAAAAAACACCAAACATTGACAAAATTGCAACAGAATTTCCAACTGAGTTTTATTTTTCTATGACATTTTATGTATATCATATCAAAAGTTTTAAGCTCTAGTTCAACGGGAAATGCAAAATTAATATGATAAACCTTACCCAATACCACATGATACATAAGTACCAGTCTAAGGGGGTAGGGGTAAACATGTTATTACTGTTCCTCCTATTGATATAGGAAACATTACAAAGTTATATGTTATTATTTGCAAGATACTAATTTTAAACTTCAGAAAAGTTTTTGATTACCGGGTAATTCAACTGATAATTACCTCAAAATTTAATGGTTATCTCCCCTTACCTTCAAGTTGCAATAATTTTCACTTGAATTAACTAAATCGTTCATTTTCTTACTATCTAAACATACATTTCTTACAGTTTTTTTTTCAATTTTTCCCCTGTAATACATTAAAATTATACAATATCGAAAGATTTTAGCTTTAAATTGTTTGAAAGTGCATGCATCTTACATAGCCATATAGCACATTATGAATGATCATTTTCCAGAGGGTAAGGGTAGATTTTTAGATGCAGCTCCACCTATGGATACAGAAAACATTTAGATGTAATACAGTTACATTTAAAATAAGTCAAACTAATATCTAAACAATGTTTTCAGTAAATTTGACAAATAATACCTCATAAATTAAAATGCCAATTTTGACACAAGCAGACAGCATTTTACAATTTTGATAATATTGTAAATGTCAGAGAAATTGGACATTTTCTTGCATTTGAATAACATGAATATACGTTTTAATGACAATATATCACTTACCATTTGGTTTTTCCCTGTCGGACCGTGGCTATGATCCCCGGTTCATTGTTGTTTACGTATCATGTTTACAGTCATAGTTATACCGCGAGCGAAGTTTAGTGTAGCGATTACCTCACTTGGTATGTATGGAAGCCCCAGCCGCCATACAAAATAGCACTACAGGACTGGTTTTGTATTGCAAAATTAACCAAGTTCCCCTAAAAATATTTCTTAAAACTTTTGACATGTTGTTTATACATATATGTATTCTTACTGGTTTGCGACAAAGATACATTCTGTTGCAATTTTGTCACATCGAAATAATAAATTGACTGGACTATAAACGTAAGTAAAATTCACTCATTACCATACACAGAAAATTTTAAATCTTTACATCTTTACTGTTAGACCTGATATTGAGTTAGGTCTAACAGTTATCTTCTGTATACAGGACTCGATGTGGTGCCTATTTTAGTGGCCATGGTTCCTTAAATTCACCACTGATGACCAGTTTTTGACCTATAAGGCGCCTGCATGGCCACTAAAAAATTGTGTAAATTTGCGATTTGGTTAATCTTTCAAAGGTTTCAGTCAATGCTAAAATGATGTTCATAATTGAAAAAAATTACAGAATCCTACTTTAGTTTCTATGTAATACGGAATTTATTAAATGAGTTCAATAATTTGAAGACTTTATAATTGTCATATTGAATTGACACTCATGTCATAGAAATGCCATATTAAATTGACACTCATGTCATATAAATGCCATATTAAATTGACACTAATGTCATATAAATGCCATATTAAATTGACACTCATGTCAGATCCTCTATTATGGCGCTGATAATACGTGAGACTCGTGATAATATGTTTCCATCAAGTTTTTGTTTTATTCTTGTTTTACAGGGCACACGTTGGGTCAGGAGGGTACCCAGGACAAGTCAAAGAAAGGCAAATTCAAACTCCCCAAACAGGAAAGGAAACGTCCAGAACAGATTATGAAGACCAGGAATGTTAAAGCTCGTAAAGAATCTCTCCAGAAACATCGGGAGCAGACGCGACAAAAACGGAAAAACTTTTCTGCTAAAATGTCTAAAAAGAAAGGCCGAAGATAGGCATAGCTGTGGATATTGGAAAGTTTAAAAGGGGAACTGTTGAAATAGTTAATAAAGAACATAATGAAAATGATTTTATTGTTTTGGTCGTCTATTTCTTGAAGGGTAAAGATGACCCGTTACCATTGTGTTTTGTCTGTCGCCGTGTGCTGTTCACCGTGTGTGAACTTTCACTTTCAAATTACTAATGCTCCTAACACCAAAATGGATTTCAACCAAATTTGGTCTGAAAACATAATTGGGGGAGGGCAGTCATAATTTATATAGATGAGACTGGTCTATATAAATCATGATTGCCCTCCCCTTATGATGTTCCAGACCAAATTTGGTTTTAATCCATTAAGGCGGCAAAAAAAGTGGAACTTGGCTGGAATTTTCATTTAAAATGCTATTCCTCCTTAATGCTTGTTTTTTGTTTTTTTGTTTAACGCCCTATTTACAGCCAGGGTCATTTAAGGATGTGCCAGGTTTTGGAGTTGGCAACTGCCCTACGTAGGTTTTGAACTCGCAACCCAGAGGTGGAGGGCTAGTGATAAAGTGTCGGGACACCTTAACCACTCGGCCTCCTTAATGCTTTAACAGATTACAACCAAATTTGGTCTTAATTATCATTGGGGGAGGGCAGACATAATTTATATTAATGAGATTAATTTTACCAATAGGGACAGGGGGGTATAGTGCTTCAAAAGGGGAACTTGACTGAAATTTTCCTTTAAAACTCTACTCCTCCTTGATACCTTAACGGACAACAACCAAATTTGGTCTGAAACAGCATAGGGAGAGGTATAGTCATGATTTAGTATACTCCATGCAACGAAGTTGGGGGTATACTGAAATCAGGTTGTCGGTCCATGTATCTCTAAAACTAGAGTACTGACACATCAGAAAGGGCTGACAATGTGTGTATCTCTAAACCTAAAAGTACTGACACATCAGAAAGGGCTGACAATGTGTGTGTCTCTAAACCTTGAGTACTGACACATCAGAAAGGGCTGACAATGTGTGTGTCTCTAAACCTAGAGTACTGGCACATCAGAAAGGGCCGACAATGTGTGTGTCTCTAAATCTAGAGTACTGACACATCAGAAAGGGCCGACAATGTGTGTGTCTCTAAATCTAGAGTACTGGCACATCAGAAAGGGCTGACAATGTGTGTGTCTCTAAACCTAGAGTACTGGCACATCAGAAAGGGCCGACAATGTGTGTGTCTCTAAATCTAGAGTACTGACACATCAGAAAGGGCCAACACTGTGTGTATCTCTAAACCTAAAAGTACTGACACATCAGAAAGGGCCGACAATGTGTGTGTCTCTAAAACTAGAGTACTGACACATCAGAAAGGGTCGACAATGTGTGTCTCTAAACCTTGAGTACTGACACATCAGAAAGGGCTGACAATGTGTGTATCTCTAAACCTAGAGTACCGACATGTAAGAAAGGGCCGACAATGTGTGTGTCTCTAAACCTAGAGCACTGACACATCAAAAAGGGCTGACAATGTGTGTATCTCTAAACCTAGAGTACCGACATGTAAGAAAGGGCTGACAATGTGTGTATCTCTAAACCTAGAGTACCGACATGTAAGAAAGGGCCGACAATGTGTGTGTCTCTAAACCTAGAGCACTGACACATCAAAAAGGGCTGACAATGTGTGTATCTCTAAACCTAGAGTACTGACACATCAGAAAGGGCTGACAATGTGTGAATCTCTAAACCTAGAGTACTGACACATCAAAAAGGGCCGACAATGTGTGTCTCTAAACCTAGAGTACTGACACGTCAGAAAGGGCTGACAATGTGTGTCTCTAAACCTAGAGTACTGACACATCAGAAAGGGCTGACAATGTGTGTGTCTCTAAACCTAGAGTACTGACACATCAGAAAGGGCCGACAATGTGTGTGTCTCTAAACCTAGAGTACTGACACATCAGAAAGGGCTGACAATGTGTGTGTCTCTAAACCTACAGTACTGACACATCAGAAAGGGCTGACAATGTGTGTGTCTCTAAACCTAGAGTACTGACACATCAGAAAGGGCCAACACTGTGTGTGTCTCTAAACCTAGAGTACTGACACATCAGAAAGGGCCGACAATGTGTGTGTCTCTAAACCTAGAGTACTGACACATCAGAAAGGGCTGACAATGTGTGTATCTCTAAACCTAGAGTACTGACACATCAGAAAGGGCTGACAATGTGTGAATCTCTAAACCTAGAGTACTGACACATCAAAAAGGGCCGACAATGTGTGTCTCTAAACCTAGAGTACTGACACGTCAGAAAGGGCTGACAATGTGTGTCTCTAAACCTAGAGTACTGACACATCAGAAAGGGCTGACAATGTGTGTGTCTCTAAACCTAGAGTACTGACACATCAGAAAGGGCCGACAATGTGTGTATCTCTAAACCTAGAGTACCAACACATCAGAAAGGGCTGACAATGTGTGTGTCTCTAAACCTACAGTACTGACACATCAGAAAGGGCTGACAATGTGTGTGTCTCTAAACCTAGAGTACTGACACATCAGAAAGGGCCAACACTGTGTGTGTCTCTAAACCTAGAGTACTGACACATCAGAAAGGGCCGACAATGTGTGTGTCTCTAAACCTAGAGTACTGACACATCAGAAAGGGCTGACAATGTGTGTGTCTCTAAACCTACAGTACTGACACATCAGAAAGGGCTGACAATGTGTGTGTCTCTAAACCTACAGTACTGACACATCAGAAAGGGCCGACAATGTGTGTATCTCTAAACCTAGAGTACTGACACATCAGAAAGGGCCGACAATGTGTGTGTCTCTAAACCTAGAGTACTGACACATCAGAAAGGGCCGACAATGTGTGTATCTCTAAACCTAGAGTACTGACACATCAGAAAGGGCCGACAATGTGTGTATCTCTAAACCTAGAGTACTGACACATCAGAAAGGGCCGACAATGTGTGTGTCTCTAAACCTAGAGTACTGACACATCAGAAAGGGCCGACACTGTGTGTGTCTCTAAACCTAGAGTACCGACATGTAAGAAAGGGCCGACAATGTGTGTATCTCTAAACCTAGAGTACTGACACATCAGAAAGGGCCGACACTGTGTGTATCTCTAAACCTAGAGTACTGACACATCAAAAAGGGCTGACAATGTGTGTATCTCTAAACCTAGAGTACTGACACATCAGAAAGGGCCGACACTGTGTGTATCTCTAAACCTAGAGTACTGACACATCAGAAAGGGCCGACACTGTGTGTGTCTCTAAACCTAGAGTACTGACACATCAGAAACAATCTGATTAAAATCCGCTGTTATATGACTACATTTACTATGCACTACCCCGGAATAAAGACTAAAAGACAGGTTGATATTTTAACTTTTTTACTTGTGTATCACTTATGACAATATACACGAAGAACAATACTGTCAAATTTTCAGTTTATGAGAAACATGATTATATACAAAACGCAGTTCATGTACACCATGACAACATTACAATCCTAACAACATAACAGTATTCAGTAACAACGTTAATTCTAATGGAGACTGAACACATCCATGGTAACAGAACCTTAACGGTGTCGACAACATTATCATAGCACCTCTCGTCTACTCAAAAATAGTCAATTACAGGTTTTCCCCAATCAGGGTTTCCATGAAAATTTTAAGAATATTTGATTTAAATTTACAGACAGTTTGCTGTATGTGTTCAGGGGCTCATGGAGAATCTAAATATAGAGATAGTTGAGAACTAGCATACCTCAATACCAGATTTTTAAGTCAACGATAGACATTAGGAGATGCTGTCATACCTGAGCAATTATGGAAATGTACATTTCTGTACCTACAGTTAGAACTACAATGTAATAAAACAGGAGATGGATGAATGAAAAAAACCATCAGACAGTTCCACTTTGTCCTTTTGGACATCCTGGATAGCATTAGTTCATATACCAGGCATATTGAAATACTTTTTTTTAATTGTTCAAAACAGAGGCGAGTAAAAATTAAAAGGAAAAAAACAATTAAAGTTGAAAATTCTGTTTTAAACATGTCAATGAAACAATACAAGAGACCCACTGGGTCTGTATCGCGCTCACTTTCTAATGAAATGTTGAGGTTGCTCTTGGTCGAAACATAAGAGTAGGCAGGGTAAATTGATTTAAATTAATTCTGTAGCCCTTCATTCCATCATACTACTAGCCAAATATCTGGGCCTCTTGGTTATTGAGAACAAGTTGTTTAAAGGAGAAGATGACGCCCGATGATGGATGCTGCAGCACAGTCTAAGCTCACTTGCCCTTCAGTAAGATGAGCATCACGTCAGAGTGGTGTTTCTCTACCTTTTCCTTCTGACCCTCTTAATAATCTGTTAATCAGGAAAACCTTCATATAAAAAGACCAATTGTCCAGGGGCACATCAAGTGACAATATCACATTGTCAACATCTCCTTGTCTTTGGCCATTAAAATGTTCCTTGTTTTTATTATTTGAAGCAAAATGGATGGCTACGATATGAATTATACAGAGATGAAAATGTTCAGCCGATTGGCTGATTTCAGCCTTTTTGAGAATATCAGTTTAATGTAAACTTGTAATTTTTCCCATTGAAAAGATTGAGTAATCTAATTTTCAGCCTTTTTGCCCTTAGTCCATTTTCATCTCTGATTATAAAAAAGTTTTTAAATCGCCCCATCCGTGGTCAGTCGTGCGTCACCTGTCCATAAGTACTAGAGGGATATTTCTCAAACTTCATAAGTAGGTTCCCCTTGATCCCTAGTTGTGCACATTCAATTCTGAATCTGAGAATTTTAGATTTTACAATTTTATTTTGTTACCTCTATTTCTCAGAAAGATCTTGCATTTCATCAGAATGTTTTCCTTATTAACATATTAATAAGAGGGTAAGAAGGGACAGACAGAGAAACTGGATATATCAGTAATTATTGCATATTGGAATCAGACTCTCGGCAACCTGTATCTACGGCAACATTTTATCCTTTACCAAAATTTAGCATTTTGGTTCTAAGAAAATTGCTTTATTTTTTCTATTATGCTTGTACAACTCCAGATTAGTCAAACAATTGACACCTATAGAAACACTAGATATAAAACATGATGTGTAAGTATTTTCCCGTGTCAAACTCTTTAAATTTTTGAGTACACTAACCAGATGCCCAAACAAATAACACTTTCATTTTCCCACCAAAAAGCCTGAAGTCCAGTCCATCTGTTGTACTCCGGAATGTGATGACATTTTATCACTTATATCTTAATAACCGTTACACTTCCATGTCTAAACTCCACAAAAGTTGCCAAACAAGAATTGGATACCCCGAATGGGAGGTAACTCCGTACTATAACTAGTAAAGAATATACAATATAGAATATCTCTCAAATAAAAAGCGTAAAAACTCACTAAGTATTTTTTTACAATTCTGTACCTGATGCATTGTATTATTCATCTCAATATAAAGGACAATTATATCAAATACTTAAAACATCATCAAGATACATGGCTTGATTAATGAGAAAGACTATGTAAAACACCTGTAAGTACTGTCAACATGTAGTATCAATACCATGGACTAGATACCACATCTGTGAGATGAGTGAATTATGATTGATTTATTCCCAGTCATCCACACCAGGGGGTGCTGGTTGATTCCTCGGAGGCCGTGGGGGTGGATGCCTTGGTCTGACCATCTCCGGGGGCGGGTGGGGACCCATATGCCCTGGTGGACCCCTGATGGGTGTGGGGCCACGAGGTGACGCCATGGACACAACTGCAGGTGAAGTTTTTGGTCCCTCCAATTTGTCACCAGTTGGTGGTATAGGACTTGGGGACGACTGAGCGGATGTTGTGGGCACTAATTTGGATATAGGGGCATTGGGTGAGGAAATCTGACTTGGGGAATTAGTACTTTCCTCTTTTAATTTTGCTTTCTTTTGTTTAGGTTCACTTAAGTCTGTATCCCTTGGCTCTAAATTTGATTGTTCCTTGGAGTATTTTAGGTTTGGAGGCTGGAACCTCATATCTTGGTCCTCCGTGTGAACCAGGGGAGAGGACATATCTCCTTTCACCCTGTAGTCTCTGTCCTCCACATTGGGAGGGTGTATAAAAGTCCTCATATCGCTATCCTCCAGAATGTCTGAAGATGCAGGCAAAGGAGGCAAATGGGATTGTTCTTGCAGGGCCAGAGGTACCCTGGGTTTGCGACCATGTTTATCAGGCCATCTGTGGTCCACATCCTCCATCACTGGTGAATTGGACATTTCCTTGAATTCTTTCCACGATGTTGGTCGCATCACACGCTCGTCGTGATCCTGTATTCTTCTAAAATCCTGATCCTGTGCCTGTCGCAGGTCTTGATCTAGCGACCATTCCGGTGAGTCTCCACGAGTCTCCTCCTCTTCTCTCCAGGTCCCAGACCTGCGGTTGTAGTCATGTGGTGGACCCGTGTCTACGTCAAACAGACTCGGGATGCCGTGCCTTGGTCTATGACCCCGAGGAGGTCGTCGTGATGATCCTCTTGGTCCCCCGCGTGGTCGACGGTCCTGATGCCTTGGTGGCCCTCCCATGTTACCATGTCTTCCTCGGTTAGGTCGCAAGGGTGGCATACCAGGTCCTGGAGGTGGCATGCCCGGCCCTGGTGGTGGCAAGTTTGGTCTGGGTGGGGGCATTCCGGGTCCTGGTGGAGGCATGTGCATTTCGGGAGCAGCATATTGTCCTAGCCCACCCATATTACCAGACATGGTCATGGGGGGCATCTGCATGTGGTTGGGTGGTGGACCCTGGGAGGGAATACCGATACCTGGAAGTGGTGGTAGTGGCGGGGCAGGGACCGTCATTGCCTGTTGTATTTTCTTAAAGGATGCCTGGAGGATAACCATGCCGACCGGGTCCGTAGCCTGAAGCACAATCTCAGGGGGAGGCTTAGGCTTCTGATTTCCTCCTTTACCTTTCCCCTTTTTATCTTCAGTATCCTCTTCTTCGTCATCTGGATCATGGTCTGGTGGCGGGGGTGGGGGTTCTAGAGGGAGAGGAGGGGGCATGTCTGGAGGCATGTCTGGAGGCATATCCGGGGGCGCTGCAGGGGGTTCCGGCATCTGGATGGAATGACGAGGAAGTGGAAGTATCTCTCTAGTCGGCATGATGTCTTCATCTAAATCCAGACCTGGGATAAAGTCAGGCGTTGAAGTATCTTCATATATTGGTTTCGGGTTGTGTTCAGCCATACCTCCACTCTCCTCTCCCTCACTGTCGGAATCTCCATAATCAAACTTGAGAAGAGACGCGTCAAATTCAACTCTCTTTTCTTTCCCCTCCACTTCTCACACGTGTCGAGATGATACTAGGAGCTGGGTCCTTCTGTTCTGGGGCTGACCTAACCTCCGTGGCGGGACCCACATCACCTACAGTACTACCCTTCGCAGATTCCTTTGTTGGGGACGGTTTCTGGCTCTTGGCCCGATTCATGTTAGTTACATGGCTGTAGTTCCCAGGGATGCTGGAGAACAGTGACTGTAGGGCTTCAGGCACTGGCTTATTACATTCTTCAAGCTCTGTTGAAGACGCTGCCTTGTCACCCACTTCTCCGGATGATTGTGTCACTGTACTTGTGAGTTCTTTGCTGCCTTCAGTCGTTGTCTTTTCAACACTGACGTCAACTTTGGAAGTGGAGCTGGTCTTCTGTGATTCAGCCCCTGGTGCAGTCTCTGTAGTTTGAGCCTTCACTACTGTGGCTTGGGTTGCTGCTGCTGCTGCTGAGGACTTTTTTTGGCCGTCTGAGGATAGCTGCTTGGATACCGTTGTTATGGCACTGATGGCGGAGGTCAAAGTTGACAAAGCCATGGCTGGTGTGGCACTAGGCGCAACGACTGGTGCTTCCTTTTTCTTGCGTTTGGCCTCCAGTAGATCTTTCTGTTCCTTAACCTTCTGTGTGAGTTCTAACAACAACAGCTGTTTGTCGCGGAGTGATGTTGCCGTGGCAAGTGTAGTGACCATGATGGCAGTCATTTCTGCAGGATTGTCACTCTGGGCGATTTTTTCTATCATTTGTGCTACACTGTTGCTGCTTGTACTTGAGGCAGCACTGACTGGTTTACTTTCCTCGGCATTGTCAAAGCTGACACTCTCGGGGTCATAGGGGTCATCATTATCTTCATCATCTCCACCACCAGGGGAGTAGGGCATGTCATCTGTAACACACCAAACAAAATCGTCCAGAAATACAGTTACAGGGCTACTCTAGTAAAACAGCTACTCAAAACAAGGACTCCAGATTTGTCTATTAATGGGGACTAGGAAAAGGAATGTTTAAATTCAAACATTACCAAATACTAAAACGCATTTCTCCAGCGCAATCAATGGATTTCTTTATGTCTGCAGTCCACTCATGGGACAGCAACATTTTATGAATTTATTTCAAATTCAAAGTTTCATGTAACAGAACAATTTGTCTACGTTACTTCTGAAGTAAATCAGAGCTATGATTATAATTACAATGAAATTAACATTTTTATTTTGTTTGGTTATTATTACCAATATAATTGTTAAAAGTGATCACCTTCTGGTGTTTTCTCTGAAGGAAGGAGTTCCCCTGAGCCATAGAATTTGACGATGGGGTCTTTACTGTCCGAGGTGGCGGGGGTAGCGTTGCCACTCCCTGGAGTGATACTGGACGATGGTGTGGTAGATGGTGTAGTTGACATGGGTGTGGCCTTTCCTCGCTGGGAACTTGTCGGAGTTAACCTGCAATCACACATCTTAGTTTTCATCTGATGCAGTTATTATTAATGATTATGAAAGGCAGAGAAAGGCACTGGAACTGAAATGATGTCTGCCTTTGTTTTATTTTATAGAATGTGAAATGATGTCTGCCTTTGTTATATTTTATAGAATGTGCAGTAACTACTCTCCAATGGTCTGCCTTTGTTTTATTTTTATAGAATGTGCAGTAACTACTCTCCAATGGTCTGCCTTTGTTATATTTTATAGAATGTGCAGTAACTACTCTCCAATGGTCTGCCTTTGTTTTATTTTTATAGAATGTGCAGTAACTACTCTCCAATGGTCTGCCTTTGTTATATTTTATAGAATGTGAAATGATGTCTGCCTTTGTTTTATTTTTATAGAATGTGCAGTAACTACTCTCCAATGGTCTGCCTTTGTTATATTTTTATAGAATGTGCAGTAACTACTCTCCAATGGTCTGCCTTTGTTTTACTTTATAGAATGTGCAGTAACTACTCTCCAATGGTCTGCCTTTGTTTTACTTTATAGAATGTGCAGTAACTACTCTCCAATGGTCTGCCTTTGTTTTATTTTATAGAATGTGCAGTAACTACTCTCCAATGGTCTGCCTTGTTTTACTTATAGAATGTGCAGTAACTACTCTCCAATGGTCTGCCTTTGTTTTATTTTATAGAATGTGCAGTAACTACTCTCCAATGTGTAAAGCGTTATCCATCTTCAATAGTTGAAGAATCTACTCTGAATTTGATAACAGGTTTGTGTACAGCATATGATAGAGTAGATGAATTCCATCATATCCATTAAACATCACTAAGATCCTTCAAGGCTTTTTCTTGGGGCGTTTTGAGGCCGTTAATGGGTCCCATTCCCAATTGAAATTATTTCATATTTAAGCCAAATTCCAAAAATTTGCAGTTTACTCCTGAAAAAATCTTTACCAATTTACCAATTTTCTTCCCAAAATGTGACAAAAAAGCCCTTTCCCAAACCAGTGAGAAAAAGCCCTGTAGACCCGTGTTTGTTATGATTATCAAACCATAGTTAGTTGACATACCTGGGTGATATTATCAAACCATAGTTAGTTGACATACCTGGGTGATATTATCAAACCATAGTTAGTTGACATACCTGGGTGATATTATCAAACCATAGTAAGTTGACATACCTAGGTGATATTATCAAACCATAGTTAGTTGACATACCTAGGTGATATTATCAAACCATAGTTAGTTGACATACCTGGGTGATATTTTCCTGCCTTTTGTTTTAGTACTTGGGGAGTAAGAGTGTGTGGGAGGGGTGAAGGACTCTGATGACTGCAGACTGTGTCGCCGCGATTCTTTCTCATGTGATGACCTGGATTTCTTCGGCTCAGATGGATCATATGGCTGTTTGGATGAGTCGCTGCCATGACGTTTAGTCTTTTGCTTTACGATGACTGCCAGCAACATGTGTGGTCGGTTGTTTTCTAAACCTGTAGTGATTAAGATTCAGGGAATAACCTCTAATGTCCTGTATTGTTCAAAGAAATATGAGTAGGGTCTTACATACCTCTAATGCCCCCATCAATAAAACAAGAGGCAAAGAGGGCCTGCATCATTCACCTAGATATTTCAGTAATCAGACCAAATCATGTCCTTCTTCAAGGAAATAAAGGATTTTATTTATTTATTTACTATTTTTTGCAATATTGTATTTCCCCTATTGGACCCCCTCTCTCTGGTCCAAATGGAGCCACACCCTCCATTTATAAAACATTATATCTCTTTTCCCCCAATTTTGCTCCAGACCAAATTTCCTCACAATCCATTTAGCTGTTCCAGACAATAGTTAGATATTTAAAGGATTTACCTCAATTTTACCTCTGTCCCCAAGAGCCACACCCACCATTTACACAACATTAGATCTTCTTGGCCAAATAATCTATTCAGTTGTTCAGAACTAATAGAGATTTTAAAGATTTACCCCACTTTCCCCTATTGGGGCCCTGCCCCTTCGGCCCTAAGGGAGCCACACCCTGTTTAACCAAATATTCGATCTCCATTGCCAAAGAAATGTCTGGACGAAATTTCCAATATCCAAGTCTTTTAGGACTAGTAGAGATTTAAATGATTTACCTCAATTTCCCCTATAGCCCCACCCCATCAGCCCCTAGGGAATCACACCCTCCATTCATACAACATTAGATCTCTGTTGCCCAATAATGCTCCAGACCAAATTTCATCAAAATCCTTTTAGTCATTCAGGATTAGTAGCGATTTAAAGGAAATGTTGACAGCATAAGCTCACCGGCCCTGTCCAGAAGTTAGGAGATATCTTGTAAACAAGCTTTTATTCTTTAAGTGGATAAATGAAAACTTTTAATCTTGACCAATGAAATATCTCATCATGGAGTGATGTTGTGAAATCTGAAATCTGCCACGGGGTTTAAAAGATATATATATTGTACGCCAGCTTATAACAGTGGTATAGTGTGATCCAGGCCTATCTGGTTCATCAAGGGATTCAGTATGAAGGGGATACCAACATGCCCCAGGGAAAAATTATCTTTATAATACCGGTTTTCAGTGGAATTTTCTCCCTGATGGGAGGCTTGACTAATAGAATCTAACATGGGTCTGTTCCGCGAACAGGGATATCTCAACCCTCGTGTAAGAGTTTGGCTGGCCAGCACTCGGCTTGCCGAGTGCTGGCCAGCCAAACTCTTACACGAGGGTTGAGATATCCTTGTTCGCGGAACAGACCCATGATCTCACATACTTGCCACAAAACAAGTTTTTATGAAAGTTTGTCATTGCGCCGTCGTCAATGCTCCCCAGAATGTGCGTCAAAATTTATGACGTCATCATTTACGACTTGGTTACTCAACGTAAAATGATGACGTTACGTTATTGTGAGCAGCGTCATATAGCGCGTGTCAGCTGTCTTTACCCCCCTGTGTAAGATCGATTTATCTTTTCCCTAACAACCACCGGATAACCCTGTGAAGTATGGGAGAAAAAGCAGCCTTACCTGGTCCATCGAAGGGTAACAATATCGACGGTATTTTGCTATGGGAGGCCAGAGGGAGAAGATAGAAGTCCTTGATATATTTGGCACAGTTTCCCACCACACCACACCGCGAACGGCTGTTGAGGTAGGAATACAAGTTGATGTAGGATGTCTTTTCCTCTTCTTTGCCAGGTATGAACCGCAGTATACAGATATCCTACAACATTTAGACCACACCATCCAGTTTACTTCAGTGAAACAAGAGTCATCTATTAATAGGTTAAAGATACTGTACAACACATATCAGTTTCAATTTTTTTTTCTATATTTTTTCACATAATTTGCCTCTTCTGCTATGAGGGATACCTGTTATTACACAATTTCGTAAATTAGTGACATCACGATGTTATCTCTCGCTAGTTTATCAGTAACAACACCATGATAATTTCATAAATTAGTGACATCACGGTGTTATCTTTCGCTTGTTTATCAGTAACAACACCATGATAATTTCATAAATTAGTGACATCACCACGTTACCTCATGGTAGTGAAAAACTACC
Organism: Pecten maximus; assembly: GCF_902652985.1. Lineage (NCBI taxonomy): Eukaryota > Metazoa > Mollusca > Bivalvia > Pectinida > Pectinidae > Pecten > Pecten maximus. The sequence goes on along the minus strand of NC_047032.1, from coordinate 1,428,003 downwards.
ATCCTGAACGTCCTCGTGAACGACTTAAATACATACCCTTGTGCCAATCTTTTTCATTTTGGACAGGTAATCCCACACCTGCTCGGGGGCTATCCTCCCACACACATGGATTGTATCAGGCAGGTCCTGTAACATTTAAATTTAGACGTAACGAACAACGATCAACAAAATATTTCAATGATGATGGCAAAATTCATTTAATATAAGTTAAATTATAAATACTTTCCCAATTTTTCTTCTCAGTACCATGCACTGCAGACAACACTTTTCTTTAACTAACATTTAGCTTTCTGGTTCCAAAAGTGATTAAAACCTTAATTGAAAAGCATTTATAATAAACAAGAGGTCCAATTGTTCTGTATCACTTAAATGGATATTTCGATAACAAAGTGCTAAGTTATATTACAAATACTTTCCCCATTTTGGGATCTGCCGTGATGTGACTCTTGTTTCCTTCCATCTCTATATATCGGTACAGTACCCATTTGTACCTTCCATCTCTATATATCGGTACAGTACCCATTTGTACCTTCCATCTCTATATATCGGTACAGTACCCATTTGTACCTTCCATCTCTATATATCGGTACAGTACTCATTTGTAACTTCCATCTCTATATATCGGTACAGTACCCATTTGTACCTTCCATCTCTATATATCGGTACAGTACCCATTTGTACCTTCCATCTCTATATATCGGTACAGTACTCATTTGTACCTTCCATCTCTATATATCGGTACAGTACCCATTTGTACCTTCCATCTCTATATATCGGTACAGTACCCATTTGTACCTTCCATCTCTATATATCGGTACAGTACCCATTTGTACCTTCCATCTCTATATATCGGTACAGTACTCATTTGTACCTTCCATCTCTATATATCGGTACAGTACCCATTTGTACCTTCCATCTCTATATATCGGTACAGTACTCATTTGTACCTTCCATCTCTATATATCGGTACAGTACTCATTTGTACCTTCCATCTCTATATATCGGTATAGTACTCATTTGTACCTTCCATCTCTATATATCGGTACAGTACTCATTTGTACCTTCCATCTCTATATATCGGTACAGTACTCATTTGTACCTTCCATCTCTATATATCGGTATAGTACTCATTTGTAAAGTCTGATTCATTTTATGTAGTCCAGGGTCATTGTCAGAGATCAAATTTGTCCTTGAACTTAAGACACAAATAGCTTGAACTTGACCCAGTGACCTTTGGTCAGTTGATTTCTTGTTTAATCCTAACTCTTCTTCATAAAGTCAAGACAAAATATTAGAAAAATTAGAAAATTTGACCTCAACCTTAAACTAGTAACCTTGACATTGCATCAATCGACCCATTGACCCCTGTGGGGCCAGATTCACCGTTTATACAAAATTGGTTCCTTATCACGAAGGAGTGCTTCAGACCAAATGTGGACCAAATTCTCTCATTTCTACAGAAGGTTTTAAAGAATTTGCTATATTTCCTCTATTGGACTCTGCCCCCCCAGGACCACATGGGCCAGACCCACTGTTTAATTGATTCCCCTTCACCTAAGGACGCTTCATACTAAATATGGACCAGTTAAGCTTACTATTACCATTTTGACCTTGGGTACTCGACAGTGACAGTTTATAAACATTGCCATTATAACTAGGTACTAGAGAAATGGTCGACATACCAATTTGACCTCTGGGCCAGAGACCCGGTAAGCTGTTGTGACAAACTTGGCAACATCCTGCATGAAGATAAATCCTTTCCACAACTGGGGTCCTGATGGGGTGAACTTCATCTTCTTCTCTAACCCAGACTGAAGAGCTGAGTCAGGGGACCTTCAAATGTTAGACATATGTTAGTGAGAATTACATATAGTTTATATAGATCTACTAAATAGTAGTATATATAGTGAGAATTACATATAGTTTATATAGATCTACTAAATAGTAGTATATATAGATCTATTAATAGCAGTATATATAGATCTACCAAATAGCAGTATATATAGATCTACCAAATAGCAGTATATATAGATCCACTAAATAGCAGTATAAATAGATCCACTAAATAGCAGTATATATAGATATATTAATAGCAGTATATATAGGTCCACTAAATAGCAGTATATATAGATCCACTCAATAGCAGTATATATAGATCTACTAAATAGCAGTATATATAGATCTACTAAATAGCAGTATATATAGATCTACTTAATAGCAGTATATATAGGTCCACTAAATAGCAGTATATATAGATCTACTAAATAGCAGTATATATAGATATATTAATAGCAGTATATATAGGTCCACTAAATAGCAGTATATATAGATCCACTCAATAGTAGTTTATATAGATCCACTCAATAGCAGTATATATAGGTCCACTAAATAGCAGTATATATAGATCCACTCAATAGCACTGTATATAGATCCACTCAATAGCAGTATATATAGATCTATTAATAGCAGTATATATAGATCTACCAAATAGCAGTATATATAGATCCACTAAATAGCAGTATATAGATCTACTAAATAGCAGTATATATAGATCCACTAAATAGCAGTATATATAGATCCACTAAATAGCAGTATATATAGATCCACTAAATAGCAGTATATATAGATCTACCAAATAGCAGTATATATAGATCTACCAAATAGCAGTATATATAGATATATTAATAGCAGTATATATAGATCTACTAAATAGCAGTATATATAGATCCACCCAATAGCAGTATATATAGATCTACCAAATAGCAGTATATATAGATCTACCAAATAGCAGTATATATAGATATACTAAATAGCAGTATATATAGATCTACCAAATAGCAGTATATATAGATCCACTAAATAGCAGTATATATAGATCTACCAAATAGCAGTATATATAGATCTACCAAATAGCAGTATATATAGGTCTACTAAATAGCAGTATATATAGATCTACCAAATAGCAGTATATATAGATCCACTCAATAGCAGTATATATAGATCTACTAAATAGCAGTATGTCTAGATCTACTTAATAGCAGTATATATAGATCTACTTAATAGTAGGATATATAGATCTATTAATAGCAGTATATATAGATCCACTCAATAGCAGTATATATAGATCTACCAAATAGCAGTATATATAGATCTACCAAATAGCAGTATATATAGATCTACTAAATAGCAGTATATATAGATCCACTACATAGCAGTATATATAGGTCTACTAAAGAACATTATATATAGATCTACCACATAGCAGTATATATAGATCCACTAAATAGCAGTATATATAGATCTACTTAATAGTTGCAGGATATTGAATTTCACTATTTGTGGTCATTAAAGCCAGCTGATATTTACACCTTTATACTGACTGTACTAGATGTGTGAAATTTTGACTAAGTGACGTTGACAAAATTCAATCTGTATGAACGAATTCCTGATGGGAAAACCCAAGCTCTATTAGGCCTCCTGAATTTACCAACTATACAGTGGTACCGATGACCTGATGGTTCAACAGAAACCAAAACTTACAGTCAAGAAAGAAAGTTCACTACACTTTTTACATTAATGAAATCAGAGAATTTAAATTATAACCAATGAGAAGAGGAGAAAATACCCACCCAACAGTGACGGTGGAGTCAACTATGGGTGGAGTTTTGTCAGTCTGAATCTTCGCCTTCTGTATAGCCTTCAACACTTCCTTCACCACCTGCTCCGCCTTTTTCTGCTCCTCAACTGTTTTCTTGGTCGACACTGCCTCAGTTTTATCGTCTTCTTCTGAATCCTAGTAATTTACAGCAACAGTATATGTATATATTCAGCAAAATCAAGGGTGAATATTTATACTTACATAAGGCGTACGATGCTCTCTATAGCCGCAATCATATTTAAATGAAGAACTGTTTTAGGATTTGCTATTCCAAGATGGAAGGCAGTGTCATTTTGGTGGCAGAGGCATGAATAACTAATGAAACCAACTTCTGGGCATTTAAAATATAAATTTGGCAAAGTCCAGAATTTCGAAGGTGCTTTCACATTTTCATTTTTAGTTATTTTGGTGCACAAGTAGGCATTGCAGGATTAACAAGAGGCCAAGAAGGCCTGCATCACTCAATTGCATATTTCAGTAATCATGGCAAAATAACATTTTAGTTATATGACAAATATTTTCCAATATTTTCAGCAACATCTGCCAACAATTGTTAAAACCAAATCTGGACCAAATCATATCAACGTTAAAGAAGTAGAATTTTGAAGAATTGGCCATATTTCCGATATTGGGTTCTGCCTCTCCAGCCGTAAGGGAGCCACAGACATTTATTCAACACTGGATCTCCTTTGTCCAATAATGCTCCAGACAAAATTTTATCCAAATTCGTTCAATCCTTCAGGACTAGTTGCAGTTTAAAAGAAAGTTGACGGAGAGATGAACAACACACCATACCATAAGCTAACCTGCCCTTTATGCTAAAATTAACATGCTGCAGAGCCGAGAAAACTAAAAACACATTTTGTCATAGGAGGACATTTCTGTTACTAATCGCAATGTTCTGTGTTTCTGTGTGAACTCAATAGTTCACTGACTTTTACCTCCACAGTGGGTCTGCGGGCAACCTTCACTTTCTTAGAGACTGGTTCCTGCTCCGCTGGTGGTGCTATCTTTCCTGTACAGATCTGACAGTTGAGGTCAAACAAATGTTGTTTGTGCTGGGAGGTGGTATCATTGACGATCAGCTCAGACAAGATATCCGCCTTAGGGGCATCCTCCGTCGTTTCAGACTTCTGTTTGCTGACCTCTGGTTTAGACTACATCGCAAATTAAAGACAATTTTATTAAATACTTCATTTATAATAATATTAGACTGTATTTACAAGCTTAGCCTAGTCTACCACAATGACATGGTCCTCAAATTTAGTTCTTTGTTTTCCTTGAAATGATGTGATCCTGTCAAATTCAATACCAAAAGGGATTTTAGTACAACATATTAGTTCAGGAGTTAATTCCAAGGATTTCTGTAAAGGCTGATTTCAAATCAGACACAAATTTCAAAAGAAAATTGTTACATACATCCAGTGTACTTAAGTCTTCCTCCTCCAGAGTGACCTCCCCTTTGTGAGTTTTCTTCACGATCGTGTGCTGTTCTTTCATGTGTTCTTTCTCTGTCATTTCGATCATCTCCAGATTCTACAGAGAAATGTCAGGCTATGAGATTGTAAATAAGAATCTGTTATGATTAGACAGCTATCAGACATAATGTTTACAAGAGGCCCATGGGTCTTAAAGTCACCCGAGGAAATATTTCAGTCAATTTGACCCTTGGAAGGTTTCTGCAAAAATTCACTGAAATTTATTCAGGGGTTTATGAGAAGAAGTTGAAAATTGATGGTAGGCAACGATGGTTATAGGTTATAGGGTATAGGTTATAGGTTAACCTAACCCTTCTGGCCAGATGACCTTAAAACCTGTCAATCTGTTATCATTATCATGTGCATTGTTAAATATATAAGAGGAATAAACTACGTTGCATTAAAATTCAATTGATAGACAGACTCATAGGATATCAAAACTTGCACTTTTTATGTACATTATCTGAATTTTAATGGATACAAATTAATTTGTGGAGATGTGAAGATGCACATGATTTAAGCATTATTAAAGATACCAACCTTACTAGGAACTTAGACAAAAGACAAACAAATTTACAGTATTCGAATGAATTACTTACATGTTTAGTTTCGTACTCCCGCCACATGGCTAACTCCCTAGAGGCCAATTCTTCAGCAGTCATTCTTACGAGTCGGTATGGCTTGATAGTTCCAGACAAAACCTTCCTAAATAAACCCTAAAAACAGAAACATTTCACATATAACATAGAGATACCAAAATTAAAACTAATCACCATATCAAAGAGTAGAACATTAACAGCAGGGATATTGGTGCCTAACATTGAACTATCTTTATTTGTTCTATTTTTGTCTCTATTACTGATCTGATAACAAGGAGAACATATGAAATCTAAGAGAAATATTAAAGAAGAATTCTCTGTGAATGAAAAATACCAAAGCTAAACTTCAACTGTAAGCCATTTTGCTTTCTGACTCAAAATCAAATGAGCACAACTAGGGACCAATGGAAACCTAATATGAAGTTTACAAAATGTGACCTTGACTTTTGACCCAGTGACCTTTACCTTTATTCAGCTGAGTTCTTATTTAATAAAAAAAAATTGTGAAACAAGTTATAACTTATATCAGTCACATTACAACAATTAAGAAACAAGCTATAACTTATATTAATCCTTTTACAACAATTGTGAAGCAAGCTATAACTTATATTTATCATTTTACAACAATTGTGAAACAAGCTATAACATATATTAATTTGTATTGGCCTGGATGAAAGCGTTATGAGGGGGTCTAAGTATGGGATGAAACAGGAATACTTGTCGAAAACCCACGTGGTCGTGTAAGTGACCGCATATCTTTTCTTAAATACTTAACAGCCAAGAACAATATTAGTGGACAGATGGATGAACTGAGGGCCAGACCTCTTATTTGACTTACAAATTTCATGCTAAAATGGGAAATTTTGCCTCCAAGCTTTACCTGATTTTTGGAGTCCTTGAGGTTGAAGATGAGGCTGCGGTACTTGGCTTTATACTTGGTGTTTGTATCCTTGAAACACTTGAAGAGTTCTCCCTCCACACTCAGTGCTAGTGACTTGATCTCGCTGTTGGACAGCATGATGTCGTCTGCCTTACCAGCCCTACAGATAAACATTATCAGGGAAGTGTGATAATAATAGAATCTCTCGTCATGTTTGTAGGATTACCTCACCATCAAAACCCTAAAAATCACCTTAAAACAGCTTAAAAAGGTCCATACCAGTGTACTGTAAGCACCAGAGAAGAGGCCTAGAGGGCCTGCATCGCTCACCAGAATATTTCAGTAATTTAAGCAAAATACTCTCTAATAAGCTTTATTACAAATATTTTCCTACTTTTTGACTTGCCCCTCCCAACCCTAACCCTAGCCTTTACCCTATCACTACCAAATCTGGACCACCAACATCTTTTGCTTGATTTAATTTGTTTTATCTAAATCTTAAATACCTCCCCCACCAAGAACCTGGTTATAGTCTCGAGATCCACTTTGTCCTTGACCTTTGGAACCAAATATCCTTTGCCTTTGACCCAGTGACCTTGGAAAGTTGACTTTAATTTTCTAAAACTTTGCACCATAATGTATTAATACAAGAGGCCCTTTAAGGATTACAGCCATATATGTAAAGAGTGCACTTATATGCTCACTATATTCCCTAAAGGCCGAGGAAGCTTACACTGCCAATCCGGCCTCAACATATGCTACTGAATAGTAATTTGATATGACATAATAGCCTGGAACTTTATCATAATGATTTATTCTCTATAACAGGTAATAAATTGTAAACTTAACCCGTTAATTATTAATTTCCGATTCAACACTATTTATAGACCTCTTGTTTATACCTTTATCAACAGCAGATTTGTCTAGATTTCTACAATTCACTACAGTCTGGGATGTTGTGTCTCCACACACAACACACACACCCCCTTATTGTTGTGTCTCAACACACAACACCCCCCACCCCCTTATTGTTGTGTCTCAACACACAACACCCCCCACCCCCTTATTGTTGTGTCTCAACACACAACACCCCCCACCCCCTTATTGTTGTGTCTCAACACACAACACACACACACCCTTATTGTTGTGTCTCAACACACAACACCCCCCACCCCCTTATTGTTGTGTCTCAACACACAACACCCCCCACCCCCTTATTGTTGTGTCTCAACACACAACACACACACCCCCTTATTGTTGTGTCTCAACACACAACACACCCCACCCCCTTATTGTTGTGTCTCAACACACAACACACCCCACCCCCTTATTGTTGTCTCCACACACCACACACCCTTATTGAAGCCATGTAATTGTACAACTGTTACATATACAATCAGTATTTCCAACGCAACAACTTTCAACCAAGCATATCCATAAAATTCATTATTATCTGAATATTGCCCAAGTTACCTGTCACTTTCAGTGTTAACTTCATTCAAAAAGTTGTGTGACAGCCAGCCAATCAAATTGATTCTACTTTCGATTTCCTCAAATCTTTCAGTTACCTCCCTTACAATACCTTCTAGGCTAAGTAAGTCTAGGCTATAAATAGCAACTATGTGCATGTAACAATAAGAATTATCATTTTGTTTGATTTATTGGCCTTTTTCTTATAGATTTCTTACTCTAAATTACTGAAATACACACCCTGTTGATAATGCAGTAGCATTCCATTTAATATATCTTAGACATTTAAGTAAAATCTCGCACTAAGATGTTGAATAGGTGTTTGAAGCGAATGCTTTAATATCAGCCATATTGGATTAAAGCGGAAGTGGTGTTATAGATGGAGGTAAAATTGTCTCCATATAAGGAAATAACACCCATTCTACTCTGGATTGTCATAACATTAATGTTCATTAAGAGAGAAAAAAACAAGAGGCCCACAGTGCCTGTATTGCTCACCTGGATATTTCAGTAATTATGACAAAACATTCCCATTGAGTTATCATATAAATATGTTTTTTCTCAGTCAGACCCACTGTTTAAACATAATTGGTCCCCCTCATCCCAGGATGCTTCAGACCAAAATATGGATTAAACTGTCATTCCTACAGTAGAAGGATTTCCCCTATTGGGCCTCATCCCTCTGGATAACCATTAATTCCAGAGTTTGGTTTGCTTGGTTTGTTTTTGTTTAACGTCCTATTGACAGCCAGGGTCTTTTAAGGACGTGCCAGGTTTTGGAGGTGGAGGAAAGCCTGGCAACTGCCCCACAAAGGCTTAAAAGTCACGACCCAGAGGTGGAGGGCTATCTATAGTGATATAGCTATAGTGTCAAGACACCTTAACCACTCGGCCACCGCGGCCCCAGAGATGAAGTCGTATCCATAGTAGATTTCCTTACCTGTGAGTGAGGGCATCTCTAAGAGACTTTCTGACGTTGAGTCGAACAGGATCTGGACCTTCATCAGCTTTCTTCATTTCCTTAGACTCTTCACATTTCTGCTTCTCTTTTTCTGTGATATGTTTCTCGCGATCTTTCTGCTTCTCTCTCTCTTTATCTGTGACAGATATATGACAGTAACTTAGTGATATGTTTCTCGCGATCTTTCTGCTTCTCTCTCTCTTTATCTGTGACAGATTTATGACAGTAACTTAGTGATATGTTTCTCGCGATCTTTCTGCTTCTCTCTCTCTTTATCTGTGACAGATTTATGACAGTAACTTAGTGATATGTTTCTCGCGATCTTTCTTTTTCTCTCTCTCTTTATCTGTGACAGATTTATGATAGTAACTTAGTGATATGTTTCTCGCGATCTTTCTGCTTCTCTCTCTCTTTATCTGTGACAGATTTATGATAGTAACTTAGTGATATGTTTCTCGCGATCTTTCTGCTTCTCTCTCTCTTTATCTGTGACAGATTTATGATAGTAACTTAGTGATATGTTTCTCGCGATCTTTCTGCTTCTCTCTCTCTTTATCTGTGACAGATTTATGATAGTAACTTAGTGATATGTTTCTCGCGATCTTTCTTTTTCTCTCTCTCTTTAACTGTGACAGATTTATGACAGTAACTTAGTGATATGTTTCTCGCGATCTTTCTTTTTCTCTCTCTCTTTATCTGTGACAGATTTATGACAGTAACTTAGTGATATGTTTCTCACAATCTTTCTGCTTCTCTCTCTCTTTATCTGTGAGATTTATGATAGTAACTTAGTGATATGTTTCTCGCGATCTTTCTTTTTCTCTCTCTCTTTATCTGTGACAGATTTATGACAGTAACTTAGTGATATGTTTCTCACAATCTTTCTTTTTCTCTCTCTCTTTATCTGTGACAGATTTATGACAGTAACTTAGTGATATGTTTCTCGCGATCTTTCTTTTTCTCTCTCTCTTTATCTGTGACAGATTTATGACAGTAACTTAGTGATATGTTTCTCGCAATCTTTCTTTTTCTCTCTCTCTTTATCTGTGACAGACAAAGACAATATCAAATACGACCTTGACAAATTAATTTTGGTTAAAATGACACTGTTATTTGAGGTTCTTACTTCCATAGAATGACGATGGTTTCTTTGTGGGACAGAGGATTTCAAAGGACCGATGACTCTCCAGCCATATCTTGATATTGGCCTCTGTGGGAGCATTATTGCCTGTCAGAATTCGCCCGGTCTTTTTCTCCAAGACACACACCTTCCTCTCAGCTTTGTCTTTTAACTGAAATAAAGAAATGATCACAAAATAGGATATTATATATGTAAACTTGTACAGACACTTTTATCTTTCATTCGAATGATTTCTATTTGAATAGTAAATTATTTAACAGAAACAAGGATGGAGAGTATTACAACAGCAATACAAAATCCCCTGCCACACCTAGGAGTGCACCTATTTATTTCCCATTTTTTTTAACTACATGTTATATTGATAATTCATACCAAGTTTCGTTAAAATTGGAGTAGTACTTTAGGAGTAGTTGTCCGGACAAGCCTCAACCGATACTGATCATGTATACCAAGTTTCGTTAAGATCGGAGTAGTACTTTAGAAGAAGTTGTCCGGACAACTGTTGTGTGACAGACAGACAGACAGACAGACAGTCGGACGTACAGACAGACGGACAGACGGACGGAGGGTAAACCTAAAGTCCCCCGTTTTTCAAAAAGCAGGGGACTAAAAAACAGTCCGACAGATATCATTACTATGCAAGAAAGTAAGAAATCTGTGTAAACGCACAACCATAATACATGTATTAACATTGTTCAAGTCTTCTAAATTTTTGTTTCATGAAATATAGTTTAATTGGACAAGATGGATCTTACTATTAAATGTATTCCACATTTGAGCATAATACAGTACATTTTATACTGTACATATGGGCAAGGCATCTTAACCAAATTTTATCAAACACCTACAGCCATTTTTGATAGTCAGACCATCAACTGAAAAGATGACAGATGGATTGTTAATGGACCCTATGCTTGACCTTGTTACATTTTATATAAATTCTCCCTCTGACTATGGTCAGTCTATAGAGCAACAGCTAACAACAGGTCTAAAGGACCTGTGTATCAATCGCCATGAGATTTAAGTAATATTTGTACTATTTTGTATTCTCTTTTTTTTGAAATTCTCTTCTTTTTTTTTTCTTTGAAAACCATCAAGGGATGCTTTTCTATCAAATTAGGTAAATTTCAATCAGTGGTTAAGAAAAAGTAGTTTGAGGAAATTGTTGATGTACAGACGCTACAGTATGGTTATCATAATCTCACCGTGGTCCTTTGGCCCAATTCAGACAACAAAACATTTGGAAAATTTGATTAACCTTAATGCCCTGTTCCTCTTGGTCCTTGCGTAAGATTTTGAGCGACTCATCGGAATGTTTGATGATGCAGTCGGTACAGCAATACACTGTGCCATACACTGCATCCTTTTTACAGCCGGGCCCCACACACTTCTGTAGAGTTCTCTTCTCCTGTCAAGACATTGTCAATAATGTAGCATACAGCCTTAACCAATGTTACACAAATTATAAACATCTTCTTATAGGATAGACAGTCACAATTAAGAGTTCTCTTTTCCTGTCAAGACATTTTCAATAATGTAGCATACAGCCTTAACCAATGTTACATAAATTATAAACATCTTCTTATAGAATAGACGAGTCACAATGCATACTTATAAAGATAGCCTAGAGTTGAGTGAGGAAATCAGTCAGTCATGATCGTGATGTCACAAACAGAATCAAACCAGATTAATTGACAAATCCAGCTATCCAGTTGCGACATATTTCTAAACTACTACTGTTTAAATCACATTTCTCACCTTAATATTTTTCAGATATTTGTCCCCTACTCCTCCAGACGACAGCCTCCTGTTTACATCACCATGGGGTCTATTAGGAGAAGAGACATCGGGAGATTTGATCCCCGGCGACTTTACGGCAGGAGATTTTATACTTTGACCCGAAACATTCTTCCGACTTAAGTCAAGTTTGTGTAAGTTAGATGATTTCTGTCCTGTGTGATGTGCAGGGTTTGAGTCACGTTTGTGAGAATCTGAAGACTTATGAACAGAATGATGGCTTTGTTTGTGTTTTGTCCTGTCATCGTGGTGACCTGACGATGAAGAACGTCTATCTCTTGATTTCCCGTCTGATGAATGTCTGCGTTCTGAGCTGTGATGTCGGTCGTGATGTCGCGCTCTAGACTTATCATCTGACAACCTTCTGTCCGAATGAGATTTATCCTGCATGAACAAACAAATTCACATAATACTGCTGTCAATAGAAATACAATTTTGCATTGGCGAATGAGGATTTTCCCAACATTTGAGAGTTGTAAACAAATGATACAAACCAGGCCATAATAACAAGATCAAAGTTACGTTAGTCAAGATTTAACATATATATCACATCATTCCTGACGTTGAAACCAAATCAACCTCAAATCGTTATCATTGTCTTATATGTAATGTGATAAAATCTACAGAAACTCGAGTATGCCCCTGCTACAGTTCAATGTAAATGGAACCAAAAACAAAATGTTGCAAACGTTACACAAACGTGAGATTTGTCGAATAAAAATCAAATAAGGAAACATTGATTTTGACCCCCTTAGAAATTTCATACAAGT